>NW_020537929.1:0-24117 GCF_003426905.1 Ctenocephalides felis | reverse complement strand
CAAATTCGCCGGCCAATTCTGCCTTAAAAATATACCAGTGTTATGGCAAGCCTATGTTACGCTGCGTTTTTCATAAAAATGTTACTAAAAACTGTCAAAATGTTATGTGATTACTGTGGGTCAAACTGGCTGTCAATTTGATGTTATTGTCCTTATTTTATGGAACTTTTTTTGGCGATATATATCATGTCTTATAGAACTTACTGAAATATTACGGCCTTACGGCAAGTAGTTTAATTTTAAAAAATTCATCAAAGTTTAAGAAAATGAGTAGTTTTTTTGACGTTTGCTAAAATTAAATTAGACGATTTACTTGGTATAACAATGGAGTATCCAGTCTTAATGTACATATTAAACCATTAAAGTCATACGGAAACTGGTTTAAATATAAAAATGGTTGACTTTTGAAAATTTGCTTTTAGAAAATACTCCTAATTAACGTGTTCGTTCGCTTTCAATTATGTGTAATGAATCCACTCGGAATACTTTTAATCACTCATAAATTAAATTATTTTTATTGATTAAATCGATATTTACACATATTTTAATTATTTGTCAAGCGTTATTATATTTTGAATATCCTCCATACATTTGTATTATCTTGTTTTATGTAAAATATTTGAATATTTTTAGATATTGCCACGTGAGCTTCTTATTTATCTAAAAAATATATCATACGTCTTATTATGTCGTTACATTTTTTGACATTGTTCCGACTTATAAATAACACAGTGTAAATTATAATGTGTTGTTCCTATGTGAACATGAAAAATATTACTATCACGCAGGCTCTCTTTTTTTATAGCAAAATTATTAAAATAATTATACATGTCAATTTTATCTAGGTTTTCAAATTTATAATTAGTAAAAAATCTAAAATGAAATTTTTTATATATCTTTATCTTTCGGAGTTTCTGAACATTTTAGCATACTTCAGAAAAAAATGGATGATAGATACAATTTTTGTAAACGTTTTCGGGAGCACGTATCAACCAATTTGAATGGTTCAAAACATGCAAAAACAAACAATATATATATATATTTTTTTAAATTTCATTGGCCTCCGCTTTACAGCATTTTTAGCCACTTACATTATTCAAATTATTTTTCAGCATATTGTATACAATTCTTACTATGTATTTCTTATACATTTGTCATATATATACTATCTCTTCTATATCTCCTAATATTACATTCAATTTTCTTATGTTCTCTCTCTTCTAAACTAAACTTCTTTTTTCCTTTTACTTCTAATACAATTTTTTTTGTATTCTATTCACAAATTAACAATTCTTAATCTAGATTATTACTTTATATTTTTAATTCTGGTATTGCTAGTGATTCGAACCAAATTCCTCCAGCGTAAAACAAACAATATTAAACATTTGATTTATTTGAGTTTTTGGCAAAACCAGACCTAGGAATAATATATTTTGTCGTTAAAGTTTGAGAGTGATCAAGGTAACAGAATTGAAATTTATTTAAACAGATTTAATTTATGTATATTTTTTTTCAATATGTTTAATAGAACAATAAGTATTAAACCTTGGAGCTAGGTGGTCAATTTCTTGCCCCAAATCGAAACATTAATAATTTTATATCTCCATCACCATGCAAAAGTGCAAGCTGAACTATAATTGCTTATAATGCTTTTGTTAGATATATTATAAATATAGCTATTAAGTTCTGCAAAATCTCAGTTAATTTGATGTATTCATTCCTTCGATGAATAATTGAAGGAAAATATAATTATATAAGAAAATACTCCACTTACAAACTAAATATTCTATTCATGAACAACAAAACTTAATTGAAGTAACTTTTCCCTGAATTCAATAAATGCAAAATACGAAGAAACAGCGATTCATTCCTTTAACCTTCCTTTGAATATTTGCATTTTGCAACTTCTCCATATCATGATTTCAAATTCTAATTTTATTCATTATTATGCAGATGGTTACGACTACTTCTTCATCGATGGCGGAGGCGGAGGTCCCGAATCCTTATTGCGGGCCCTGGGAATCGGCTCGCTGCCGAATACGACTTATTACGACATAGATAATGGCTTAATATCGAACAATACACTATTAGCACAAAATTTATCGATACAAAATGGCAGTTTTATCGCAGAAACACCAAATGATGGCAGCCAGCCGCTTGCCGAAGTTATTGTGATGACAGTCACTTCTGTCGTATTAGGTCTTATGATATTGATCACTGTTATTGGTAAGTTATACAAGATGTATTTAATGTTAGCTAAACAAATATACTTATGTAAGATAGGATCAAATTGCTTTTGAGATTATATTGACGATAAAATTGTAGCATATAAGTTATTCCAATTGTATCAATCAGCAATGAGTTTGGTGATAACATTTTCGTCTATTGCGTCCTGAAGGAATTGTTGCTTTAAATTACCTGATGAAAATTTTTCAAATTCGTGGACTATTCATTCTCTTTTGTCAGAAATTTATTTCTTCTGTATTTTTTTAATATGTTTATTTCAATAACTCAGATTTTTTTAAATTTTATTTTCAATAGCAATTAGAATACATGACAATTCTATGACCTATTTGGTTCATGCCATTCACTTGCACACATACACACACACTTTCAAACACACATATAAATTAACCTGAAAAAAATTATATTGTTAGAGAATCACTTCAATAAGTGATTCTACTATTCTGTTCATATAAGGTTGTTGTAGTTTTAACGTTCCTCCATATTATCTTTGGGCAGCTTCTTCTTCACTTTTCTTCTGAATTTGATGTTGACTCTTGTATTGACAGAGACTAATAATCAAATCTAAAGCATCAAAATTAACGCTGCCTGAAAATGGGCCTAATGGTCGGAGGGTAAAAATGTTCAATTATAATTAATTTAAATCAATTAATTAATAAATTTAATAATTTTTTTAATTATACTTTCTTAAAGTAGAAGACAAAAGATGTATACCAACCATGAATCTTCCTAATTCTTACGATGTCGCAATTAATTGATATCAATCTTTAGTAGATTGATCATATATCAATATTCATAATAAACGTTTTTTTATCGTTAACTTTATTAGTTTGAGCTTTTTTATTGTTTTTTGATAATAATGGTAATAAATAATGAATGGTAGTCCGCCCGAAGGGCTATACCGCAGATCTATGGTGTGAGAACCACCACAAATCAATGTAATTCTAATATTGTCTAGTAGGCTCATAAGTAAATAAAAATTTTGGCAGATGACAGTTTTCAATGCGATGTCTTAAATATTTTCAACGTCAAACAATTGCATATCGTTTTTTGTAATTTGTTCCTCTTTCCTCGTCGCTTTTCCTTCCTCGCCTTTCCCTTCCTTGTCCATCAGTTTTATTACCCCTATCCCCCACCCCTTTTATACATTTTTTATGTATTTTTCTTTCCAAATATCTACTTCATTGGCTTTCAATTCCCTGTATTTCCTCTTCTACGTATTTATTGATTTATTTATTTATTTATTTATTGATTTATTTATTTATTTATTTATTTTCACGTAAATCGTCAACCGTCTGCATTCTTCTTCCTCCATGCCCTTCTATTTTAGCTTACACTACCTCATGTATGAGGCACTTTTTGGCAGAACGAATCCGACTCAGTTTTCTTTTCTTTGAAGAATAGTGCTTAGTAGAGTTTTTTCTTCCCCACTCGATACGTTCATGATACCTGAATATAATTTTTAAGTATATGTTATTTATTTGTTTCATAGGATGTATTGTCCTTTTTACGTTTTTAAAGTCTATGTGGTAGAAAAGGCAGATGACAAACTTTAGAACAGTAGAAAAATATATTTTGTAACTAATATAGGAATATAGTTAATAATAGTTTGCTATCAATGTTTTAGCAGAATTGATATTAGGTCGAACATGTATTAATTCAGAAAAATTATTTAAAATTTTAATTCTTATAAGTGAATCAACTTTAGAACTGATTTTTACTTGAAATTAATTTCGAACATTTCAATTACCTTTATCACAACGTTTTTGTAATACTTTTTTTATTTTTTGTTTCAAACAACTTTAAAAAGTAACATCTATAACCTTTACAAAGAAATTAATTATCGATTATGACAATTATTTCCGAGTGATTGAATTTTCGATTTTTTCATAATTTCGTAAAAGTTTTGAACATTAAATGTGGAATGATATTAAAATTTAGTATGATATTTACAAAATCGGAAATTCAAATAATGAAAAAGTTAACTTGAATTCAAAGTCGAAATTATTTTAAAATTCATATTGTTTCGGATATGCACGTGCACACACGCATTGGAGAAAACTTCACGAAAGTTAGTTCGAATTTAATTTAAATTTTATTTAATTCTGCATAGATTTTTAAATTATGTTAAGCGTTACTTTGAATATTAGTACTATCTATTGCATAAAATACTGATACAAAGTTTCATACTATTTTAACATATTTTTAACTTCCCGTAGGGTAAGTTATAGTGATCGCAAAAAAATCGAAAATGAAAATTTTTATATATCTTTATGTTTCAGAGGTTTCTGAAAATTTGGCATACCTTAGAAAAAATGGATGTATGTGTGTGTGGGTGTGTGTGTGTGTGTATGTGTGTGTGTGTGTGTGTGTATGTATGTATGTGTGTGTATGTATGTGCGGATACAAATTTTCGTCGACGATTTCGGCAACACGGGTCAACCGATTTGAATAATTCAAAAAACATTCGATTCGTATTGATAAGGAGACGTGCTGATTAGTTTTTGGCGAAGGCAGGTCTAGCCGTTCCGAATATACGGGGCAAAAAGTGCCGAAAACGGTAACTCAGTTTTTGAGAGAACGGAGCGTCCGATTTGAATAATTCAAAAAACATTTCACTTGTATTGACAAGGTTAAGAATCGATAAAATTTTCATGAAGGTAGCTCTAGCGGTTTCGGAGATATGGAGGAAAAAGTAAAAAAATGAGCCATTTGGCGGTCAAAAATGATCATTAGACATATGCTCATCAAATTATCAGATATTTTATAGAGATTTTAACAATAAGTATACAATTTGTTAACATTCCTATGGGTTCCGTACCAATGCTTATGCGTTAGACAGCGACGCGGCGCTCACGCGCTTTATTTTGCCCCTATGCAGTTAAAGCAGTACGATTGCTTTGAAAAGAAAGTTCAGATCTTCCACAATATGTCAAAATAAAAAAAAAAAAATTTCAAAAAAAAAAACAAAAAAAAAATTAAAAAAAAAATTTTTTTAAAAAAAATTTTTTTTCAAAAAAAAGTAATTTTTTGTCCAATTTATAGTTTCTTAAAAATCGTATTTTTTCGAAGTAAATTTTTTTTTAAAAATGTCAATCGTTTTTAAAAAAATAATAATTTTTGGTACGGGAAGTTCCAGCAATTTGCCTTAAGGCACGATGCCTTAATTGCCTTAAGACAGAATTCCACTTACAGCTAGTTATCCATAGCATTGAAATTTATCATTAATTCCGCTGTATTATGCCAGGGAATAATTTACATATATCATTCTGTTAGTAGGGCAGTGTTATGAATGGAACAGAATTGGATGGTATATCTTTGCCCATAAAGGACCACGAGATTACTACTGCCCTTTTTGTTAATTTCTCCCTCAATTTCGAAACAAACATAAATCTTAGTATCCCTTCGCACAAAAATGGAAGAGATTTTACACAGATGTGAAAGTGTGATAAATTAATGAATTTGGGCTATTATTCGATTTTCCTATTAGGGTGGAAAAATCATTCAAGTCGTAGGCTTTATTTTTACTTTCTTTCAATTCGTTTCTTTTTTGTATATATTCTGAAATCTAATATTCTGTTATCACAATTTAAATTAAATTGAAGAGATGGAATGTAGTTTATAGAATACAATAGTTTTTTATCTGTTTTTCTTATTCGCACGTTCTAGAAAGTAGGTAGGTTTTTGCAAATGTTCTTTTAGTTTTGTATATATATATATATATATATATATATATATATATATATATATATGTATAGCATCAATAAATAATGTCGATAGACATCAACGCCGAACTACAATTTAGTACATGAGAGCTTTTACGGCGCCACAAACAATTAGAGATATGATCTGGATTTGCATTTCAATGTATATTTTCGTAAACGTTTTTCTATTTTATTGAAAGTTTCTCTATTATCACTTTGAATAACGATTTTGTTCCATTTCGCTGATTTTTATTTTGATCATTTACATGGACATTGTGTTTTGCCAATAGTCAATAAAAAATTATAAACTGATCTATTAATTTCAATTCATTATTTTCAAAAGCATCGGAATAATAAACGTCGGTTTAATTTTATTGTCTATTAAAACCGCGTAAGACTTAAATATTGAAATAAAACTTTATTTTATGAAGCAAAATATCATACTTTGTAAAATTGATATAGTGGACTAGTGGCACTATAAGTAGATACTTTGCTCATAAAAGGATAACTTGTTCCGAATTTATAGTTCATTATGTTTCTTATTACTCACAGAAAAATAACAATACAAATTATTTATAGAACAGAATGACGATGGCAAATAATTTTGAAAAAAAAACATATTTAAAGGTGCACATACAGAATGATTTTATGTAAGATTTGCATTCATTTTTTGTTGATAGTTAGATTATATCTCTTTGTCGACGTCATATTGTTCAAGTTTCATATCATTGTATTATTCCTCTTACGAGCATTTATAAGAAATTTTGGTGATAGATAAAAATTTCACTTCCAAAAATATTTCTGAAACTATTTCATGACGCATTTGAATAAAATAGACTGGAATCATGGACATTATAATAAATGTATTATAATATTATAATAAATATTATAAGGTCTATGACTAGAATAAAATGAAAACCCAGAACATTCTCTTACTCGGTGATTTATGATTGAAACATATAAAATGATTTTACTTCAGTAAATTATGATTAGTTTTAGTGGTAATGCAACATTTAACCAATATGGTTATGTATAAATTGAAAAACTCCTTTCCGTTTAATCAGTGGTGTTGTCGAGCCGGAACGCGCCGGAACGTCGTTCCGGCAAATCATTTTTGAGCCGGAACGCGTTCCGGCAAGAAAAAATATAAAAACATCGCTACATACAGAAAATGATTTAATAAGTAAATTTTATACGTTATTATTCAACTAATTTTTATTAAATGTTATTATTGTAATAAACATACATATATGTGCACAAAATGGGTTTTGTAATAATTTTTATTTCTTTCCTTTTTGAACGGAACTGAAAAAAAATAAAAACCGGTTTTAGAACCGGTTTTTAAATTTTAGCGTTCCGGCAAAAAAATATTAGCACAAAACCACTGGTTTTATCAAAGTCGTTTTTAATTTAGTAACAAATTGAGGTGTATGAACTTCTTATAGAAAAAATAATATTTATAAATCAAATCTTACATTCATTCGCATTTCTTATACGCTAACATCTACATCATAGGTTCCTATTCATGTATTTTTATAGCCTTACGTGTGCCTATACGTTGCATTCTATACTACACGCCTTACATCTGTACCATACGCTATATTTCATTATATACTCTCAAATCCCTACATTGTGTACCGAATACACCTAACCTATATCTACTATATATCCTATTACCTATATTTTTTTTACACGCTACATTAACCCTACCGAAATTCGAACCCGGGTCCGCCGCGTGGCACGCGACGACCTTATCCACTACACCACCATAACGCTACAATCAACCGTTTTTTTTCGCGTGTCGTCGCGCCACCTTAGTATTAATTACCTAATTAATTAGAAAATGACCCGCGGAAACAACAGTGCGTCCCATATTATATTATTAGTAGGGGTATCCGATAGGGTAGTGGTTAAGGTGCGCGACTTCCACGCGGAGGTCCCGGGTTCAATTCCCGGTATAGACAATAGGTAGGTAGAGATAATACATAGGGCGTAAGGTAAACCTATATAATATAGGTGAATATATAAATTAGACAGTAGTATTTGTAAGAAGTAAAAGGTCTGTAGGTATATAATAAGATAATGACGGTATAGGTATCTCACGGTATGATAGATAATAGATATTTATCGATGATATACAATAATATAATATAGTATGATAGGTATAGACAATAGGTAGGTAGAGATAATACATAGAGCGTAAGGTAAACCTATATAATATAGGTGAATATATAAATTAGACAGTAGTATTGTAAGAAGTAAAAGGTCTGTAGGTATATAATAAGATAATGACGGTATAGGTATCTCACGGTATGATAGATAATAGATATTTATCGATGATATACAATAATATAATATAGTATGATAGGTATAGACAATAGGTAGGTAGAGATAATACATAGAGCGTAAGGTAAACCTATATAATATAGGTGAATATATAAATTAGACAGTAGTATTTATAAGAAGTAAAAGGTCTGTAGGTATATAATAAGATAATGACGGTATAGGTATCTCACGGTATGATAGATAATAGATATTTATCGATGATATACAATAATATAATATAGTATGATAGGTAATAGGTTATCTATCATATTATTAGGTTAAGTCTTATAAAGTATTGTAATAAATCTTGAGTACTTTTATATCATAATAAATACCTGTAGGTATTAATGAATACAAATAATACCAGAATAAATATGATTAATGTCATTGAAGAATATAAATTATGTACTCAATGATTCCCTCATACTTGTACAATTTAATGTATAGACTAGCTGTGTACAATAGAGTTAATTATATAAAAAGTCAATATATTAGATTTGTGAGTTCTTATCGAAATATATCAAATTTTTTGAACCGGTTTATGAACCGGATTTTAAATTTTAGCGTTCCGGCAAAAAAAATATTAGCACAACACCACTGCGTTTAATTAATGCTTTGTTTAATTAATTACCTTATAACGTATTACTGCAAAATTTAGTTCTTTGGTCTAGAACTCTACTTACTATTAATCAAACAACCAATATTAAATTAACTAAATTGAAATATTCAAGTAACGTCGTTTCACTTATCTCTTCGACTTTAATGAGAAGGTTTTAAATGTTATTTTTTAATTATTTTTGAGAAATATTGTTTGATTGCACCTGTTGATATAATTTCTGTTAGAAAATCGTTGGTAGTTTTGAACTATTTTATGGATTATCTAGTATACAGGTTTATAAACCTGTACGTATATCTAAAATACGATTGCTCGTTTTTTATTTCAGTAGGTGCTTCGACATTTTATTTTTCCTACTTTATATCTTTACATGTTTTATTTTAGTTTAGGATCTATAAAGTTTTTAGTTCTTTCGGTTTCAAATAGTCGAAACTACGGGTAACAGTTGAAGTCGATTTCAATCTACCAACCTCCATTACTTCGATCTATATAGCTGAATACGTTGATTTATTCTCAATTTATATTTATTTATTAATAAACATCAATTTTTAAATTGTATAATTTGAACTAATAAATAAGCAACACTAATTAACAATCTACAAGCTTTGTCAGTAAAGGTTTTGTCAGAGTAATTGTCTTCTAATATCTGATTTCTTTCTCAAAATATTGTTGAAAGCAATTAAAAGCTCATAAAAGCATGCTCCTACTATTCATATACCAGTATTTTAATGAACATCCATTGCTTTAATATATTTATATATTTATTATTTTTAGAAATAACAACCACAAAACCTTTACATAAAAACATTACAACTTTGCGGAACATGGCGAGTCATTCCTGCCAGGGAAAGTTTTCCCTAATTGCCGAAAGCAAAATGTTACATCTAATAATTAGATTAACTTGTTATAAAGTTTTGTTAATATCATTTTTAGAACATAATTTATCACAACATTTATTTCCCATTCTATAGACAAAAGTTAAATCGTTTACAGAAAATATCAGTTATATTGGCCGAAGTAGCTTTTAATGCTCATATAGCCTATATGAACAGCCGGGTTTATCGAGGAATATTTCATTGATGAATGGGCACCCTGTTATTGTACAAATATCGCTACTTCATCTTGTCGACCACATTTTTATGGCCAGAATAAAATAGTAGTAAATATAAATGTATTACATATTACATACACAAATGAAATAGTTAATTCTAGGATATAACAAACATTGATACGTTAGATTTATCTAGTGAACTCTAGTATTTATGGTAGAACAGGGCCTATGGGTCCAATTTGATTTTCAGTAATTACACTGACTGACTAATCGAAATAAACCACGACACGTATCAAACAAGCAACTATTAAACTATGCTCAGTAAAATTTCTATTTAATTCCTAAATATACCAATACGTTTTTTTTTCTCTAACTTTCTCTAAATTTGTCATCTGTTCCTTTTACTCCATAAACTAGGTAAAATGGGACAGCCAGGGGGCAAACAGATACAATGTATAATTTTTTAATTTAAAGAAATTTAATGGACTAATAGCGAAATTATTCAACCAATGCGAAATAAAAGTTTTATGGACACATTTTTACAAAGATTGCACCATATTTAACATTGATCTGGTATTTTGTCAGAAACATTTAACAGCAGAGTTTGAATAACTATTATTTTAATTTATCCCTTTTAATATTGCTTTCTTTATTAACTCCATTTACTTATAAATTTACTATATGTCATTTCCTATTTAACCCAGTGGTTTCTAACCTTTTTTGCACCGCGTCACTCTGCTCCAATGAAAAAAAAGTTGCGCCCCTTCCCTTAATTTTATCAACAGTTTCATTTTAAAAATACTTAACTGGTATTATCAGACTACAAATTAATAGGTGATATTAGGTAAAAATATGCATAAAAACTATTTTTTTCAACAGTTTAATTTTATAAGTACTTAAATGGTATTATCAGACTACTATTCATAGACAATATTACTTGACAAGAGCCTGAAATAATATCTATTATTATTGATTACGGTTTGCTTATGAATAAATAAAAAAAAATAAAAAATTAGGTAAAAATATGCACAAATACTAATTATTTTCTGATAATTTTTTAATATCGTTCCAAAAATGTTGGATTATTTTTGATAATGGTATTCTGGCAATAGATGTAGGCGTCTTTCTTAGTATGGCGCCCCCCTGAGGAAGCGCGCCCTACAGGTTGGAAACTGCTGTTTTAACCCCACCACAGTTGGTCCTTTTTATCGTACCCACATGCAAGATTTTATTGAGGTTATATAAAAAATATCTGTTGAATCTAAACTAAAATTAACAATACCGTATGTTCGTACACAGTCTCTCCTTCAATTAACTCAGGTTGTTAGGTTATAATTAAACCTTTGTAGCTGTGGACTGTATAAAACACTTGTTTATTGGTATAATTTATTTATTTGTTGCAAGTTCTTATTATACTAATGATTCGTCACTAAATTCTGATTGAAAAAGATATATTTATTGATCATTTATTACTTTAGTTTTAGAAGTAGGAAAAATAAGTCTGATCCAAATTATCTACCTGCTCTACAGGGTATCAACAATTTGGTGTAAAAGCTCAATGGCATGAAGTTTGCCGCTTTCATGACCGATATAATAAAAGGAAAATACATCCAAACAAATACATCTTCTAAAATAACGTATACCAAAAGTATATTAAGGTCTCGTAAACTAAACAACAGTGCTCAAAACCTATCAAAAATTAACTGTGTTTAATTTCATATTGTAATCCAGTAATTAAACTTTTTTTATAGCGATAATAAATGTTGGAATCAGTAATAATATACTAAATTGATTAATGTTTGTAATCTCTGTAATCTCTATAAAGTATTTCAAACCCATCAGACTTTAAGGATTATAATTTCACAAGTACTAAAGTTAGCAAATTCGCTAACATTTCATACGGTAAAGATACATTTATATGTTACTCGATGCTTCAAATTTGAAAGAAAATTCTGTACATCAAAGTTGGGCTATTACATGTATTCAAACAGCAACTTTTGAACTTTGAAGAATTTTATAATTCTCAGAATCCTTTTCAGAAAGTACAGATGTTCAACTGAATTGCTACTCCGTCATAGTTACATGTGCAACATATATAATATTTCAATAAGATCTATTCCTTGAAAAATTGTATCGAGAAACTTCAAAAACATTACTGCCAGAACAAAACTTCGAGTTTGTATTAATGTTTGTATAACAAACCCAATGAGAAAAATTTCTAGCTCAGTCTTTTAAAGTTTTACTTGAAACGACTTTTGATACTTGGAACGATAACTTGATACGTCGAACAATTCTTGGCATATTTTTCCGATTGTTGAAAATATCGAGAAAATATTTCTCTAGAAATAATTTGAACTAGATACGGGAGAAATGCTACCTTTCGATAAAGGACCTATGAGTTGCGTCGCAATTTATGTTAAAATGTTTATTTTAAATAAACTGTTTTTATCGTAAATTTAAATTCGTTACATGTAATAAAGCAAAATGTATTTTTCATTTACTTTACGGAAGTTTATTTATAAGTTTAATATTCAAGCTATTAATTCATTGAAGGATCTTATAGTTTATGAGCAAAGCTGTCATTAATCCATGCTTAAAATAATGATCGGATGAGATCGAACTGAAGTTAAACTTTCTGTTCATAAATTATGAAGCCACTTGATGGCATATAACAAATCGCTAGGTATGAAGCAATATGTAAAACGGTCTTAAAATATATCTTAAAAACCGAATTAATTAGATTTTATTAATTACTAAATCAAAACTTAGTTGGTAGATACCTTAGTTACCTATAAAATAATTTCATTTTGTATTGTATATACTTCTTCTTATAAAGTAGGCATCCATTAATCACGTGATTGATTTATTGAATATTTTTGGACCCCCCTCCGCCTTGGTGATACGTGCGGTATTTAAAATTATCCCCCCTATCCCACCAAACATCACGTGTATTTTTTGTTACGAGAAAAAATTGTAAAATTTTTGAAACTTTTTTTTTTAAAACGTTTGGATTTTTTTTAAAAATCAGGTAAAAAATAAATACACGTCTTACTATATCCCTCCTTCCCCAAGATTTCAAGACTTTTTGTCAAATTCCCCCCCTCAGGTGATTAATGGCCGCCCCATGAAAGTAAGAGTTAATAATTAGTTTTTAACCATTTATTTATTTCTGAAGTTTAATGATCTTTTTATTAATATTTTTCAGGAAATGTGTTTGTTATAGCAGCTATTATTCTAGAACGAAATCTGCAGAATGTGGCAAATTATCTAGTGGCCTCGTTAGCGGTGGCAGATCTTATGGTTGCATGTTTAGTAATGCCCCTTGGTGCTGTTTATGAGGTAATTAATTAATTAATTTCAAACAAAGTCAGAAATAATTTTCATATTTTAATTTAGTTATATACATTAATATCATAATTTTTAAAATTATGCAAAAAGAATTCGAAAAGAGTATTAAAGGAATCCAATAAAAATTCTATCAGAATTCGATGAGCTTTATAGAAATCCAATAGGAAACCAATTATAGTAGTATGGTAGGGTTCTGTTGAGATCTTATATAGGAGTCTGAAAA
Organism: Ctenocephalides felis; assembly: GCF_003426905.1. NCBI lineage: Eukaryota > Metazoa > Arthropoda > Insecta > Siphonaptera > Pulicidae > Ctenocephalides > Ctenocephalides felis. The sequence continues at coordinate 10,606 of NW_020537929.1, read as the reverse complement.
CAATTTTATAAAAAGCTTTAAAGAATTTAAAAACAATTTAATAAGATTTGGATATAAAGAATGTTGTAAGAATACTATATATCCCCGAAAAATTAAAATTTTGAAATTGTTTATTTTTTTGCAAATTATTGACCACGACCTAACACTTGCGTGTAAGGTTCACACGCGATTTAAGTAAAACTTATTTGCTACTGTACAAGATGGCATTTCAATAAAAATAAATACATCATATAACAATTTTGTATATTATTTATTAGTAACACTGTGTTTGAAAAACTTCATGTAATTAAAATTAACATACTTTCATTGACAAATGGTATTTTTTTTACTTTTTCACTGGCGATATAATCTCATTCTTTAAACAACTGTAATATCTGTTTTGCCTAAAAAATATTTTCCATTTCAATAACATCAAAAATTTATAGAAACTACGAATAATATAGAAATTATTTCAATAAACTTATGTTCCATTCACGGCGCAAATGCTGCATTTGTTTTGTTATTTTCATTATAATTATTTAGGAGAGACAGGGTAAAATATTCTTCTGATTCAGGAACTTTTCATTAAATCAAGATTTATACTACGATGTAACTATAAAATGTTTATATATTTATGCCGATTTTCTTGTTGATATTGGTGCGCATACAACGTTGATGCAACGACAGATCTGTATTCACATACGCGACGACTAATCACAATCGACCCGTATAGAAATGATAACATCGAGAGCGAATGACGAGTCATTGGCACCCCACTCTTATCTTATCTTATCTGCCGTAACGCACTTCCGTTGCATTTGTACGGAATTACACTATCACTGAGAAAGTTATCACTGAGAAAGTGTAAAATTGTACAGACATTCAATATTTTTATATAAACTATGTAGAATGTTTGGTATCAGTTTCTACTATTCCTTTTCATTAAACACTTAATATTCTAAATTGTATAAAAAACAACTTATATAATAGTTTATTTTCTAATTATACCCAGTTTATTTGGCGAATGATCTACATAAAAGTTACATGTTAGAAAGGTTTTCTACAAAGGGTCTAAACGGTACTTAATTTGTTTATCTATCCGTCTACTCGTCCAACCTTATGGGTATATAAAGTTTTGAAATTCACACAAAGTATGCAAATAGACTCTCTGAAACCTAAAAACTTTGTTAAATCATATTTTACAGAGGACTCCTATTGTAACTATGATAGACGGGTGAATATTCAGTTAGGGCATAGTTAGAAATAGTTTCGTACAATTGAGATTTTTTTTTAAAGAAATTTATTATATTGGCTAATTATTATAGGTTTGTATCTTATTTCATACTGCATAATTAAATGAATTTGATTAGTGAGGCATTCTAATGTTTAAAATAGGATATTTATCTTATGATATTATAGGGAAATAAAGTGAAAATTATAGTTACATAACTATAAAGTGAAGAGCACGAAATATATAGGGATGGTTTATAAATGATTTTGTAAGAATATATATAATAATATATTTGTAATTAGGTTTTTAATTATTCATGTTTTATTTGTCTCCATACCTTTGCGCATTATATAGAATGATATTAGTGAAATATACGATTAGGTCTAAAACAGCAAATTACTGTTTTAGTAAAAAGGAATCTCATCTAGATTCTGGTCCCCACTTTGCCTAATGTAGGTTAACTGCATGATACTGGTTTTACTTGAGTTAATTTTATTTGGTCTATAAGGGCCGTATCTAGGCACGAGTATATTCTTTTTACACACATGAGTTAATTTTTTTTTCACTATGATATTAGGCTTTAGAACGGTAACTTACGAATGAGCAAAAAAATCTGGTAATATGAACCTAATCTTTCTAGTATCATTTTCAAATCTTTATAAATCAAATAGAAACGAAACATTTTTAGTTAAAAATAACACTATTTTGCGAATGTGGGCCGAATAGGTTGTATAGTATTTTTTTTACCTCTACGATTCGATAATAGTGCTTGAAAAATTTTAATTCCAACATAATAGGATAATTTATCGGTATAACATTTTTTATGTTATTCATACATAAGTTATTAATTTATTTATTTTAACAGTTTGGGCATAAATTTCGTTAAGGTTTAATCGATAATCATATGAGAGGTTAATTAATATTTCGCTATTTTTGCGGAATTTTGTTATTATATTTTTGATATTTAAAAAATGTTGATGGAATCTTGTCTTTGGATGAAAAGCTTTGGCTGAATCATCGTTTTTAGTAGAATAGAATATATATACTACTGAATTTAATTTTCCTTCTTAATGTTTACAATTAATATCTTCATTATTCATTTTCTTCTAAATCTGATTTTTTTCAATTCTAATCTTGTTTTTTTCCTTACTTCTAATTTATTAAAATTCAACTCAGCATATCAAAATCTGTACAATTTCAAATGAACTATTATTAATTCTACTTCTCACTTCCATTTCTATGTAATATCAAAACAACAATTCAATTCTATTTCATTGTAATAAACATTTCAAATTCTATATCATTGCCAAGGATCGATCTGAGGATCGCTAGCGTCTGCGTTAGGCATGCTGCTGATTGAGCTAATAAAATTAAAAAAAAACGACAAAATCTCATATCAAATGATCATATCATTCTTTTCCATTATAATTTAAATCTCATATTTTTTATAGTTTTCTGGCCCTTTTTATCTTAAATGACTTGATTTGAGTTACAATTAAATAATCTATTTAACTTTTTTGTGTAATTCAGCAATAATTAGCAATCATATTTACTTTTTATTGCTTCTAGGTAATCTGGGAACAAACTTGCAATTGCAATTGAAAATATGTTTAAAAATTATTGCTATAATCTACAAAAAACCTAATAGATTAAGATTAAGTGAATACTTAATAGCAATTTAAGATAAAAAGGGCCAGAACAGAATTTAATTATAATGCAGAAGAATTACTAGATCAGAGCTTTTCTAGTTTTTTTTAATTTTTTGCCATTTCACCCCCAATTTTGAATTTATATTCGTATCCAGCATTGAAATCTAAAATGGAACTAGCTGTAAGTGGAATTCTGTCTTAAAGCAATTAAGGCATCGTGCCTTTAAGCAAATTGCTGTAACTTCCCGTACCAAAAATTATTATTTTTTTAATAGCGGTTAACATTTTTGAAAAAATTTTACTTCGACAAAAATAGATTTTTGAGAAACAAAAAATTATTTCAAAAAAAGTTTTCTTTATTTTGGCATAGTTTGGAAATTCTGAACTTTTTTTCAAAGCAATCGAACTGCTTTAACTGCATGGAGACGAAATGTCAAAGCGCGTAAGCGCCGCGTCGCCGTCTAACGGATAAACATTGGTACGGAACCCATAGGAATGTAAACAAAATTTATACTTCTTGTTAAAATCTCTATAAAATATGATAATTTGATGTGCATATGTCTAATGATCATTTTTGACCGCCACATGGCTTTTTGTTTTACTTTTTTTATTAGATCTCCGAAACCCCTAGACCTGCCTTTATGAAAATTTGACCAATTTTTCATCGTATCAATACAAGTAAAATGTTTTTTGAATTTTTGAATTCGGACGCTCCGTTATCTTAAAAACCGTGTTACCGTTTTAGGCACTTTTTGCCCCGTATCTTCGGCAGGGCTAGACCTGCCTCCACCAAAAACTAATCAGCACGTGTCCTTATCAGTACGAATCGAATGTTTTTTAAATTATTTAAATCGGTTGATCGGTGTTCTCGAAATCGTCGACGAAAATTTGTATCCGAACACACACACACACATACATCCATTTTTTCTAAGGTATGCCAAATTATTCAGAAACCTTTAAAACGTCGAGAAATGCAAAAATTTTCCTTTTTCGATTTTTTGCGATTACTATAACTTACCCTACGGGAAGATAAAAACGTATGCCGTACACCCAATACAGACAATTTTTTTTTGTGGAACTGTGTTATTACCCGCGTTGTTGGTACAGAACCCTGACCACCCTAGAATATTGTCCTGTAATGTTTGTGATGCTACAGATGCTGCTGTCAATATTTATGCTCTATTGATTTATGTTATAAGAAATGCTTATATATGTTATATTCATGCGCTATTTGCAAGAGGCTATAAAAGAACGTCCATATCTGGGGGCGCAGTTGCGAAGACACAATTGACTGGCGATGTAGCGTGGTCTATATGTGTGTAACTATGCCCTCTGTGCTCGTCGCAATGGTTCAAGATTCCAGGCAGTTTGGACTGCCCTCCAGGGATCTTAGGTCACATCATGTGTGGTCAAACTTTCCATCCGGAAAGACGAACTTCCCGAAACCTCTGTGGCCCTTCCGCTACGACTGAATGAGAATATTTAGGACTTGATATATTAGTTGTGATTGGATGTAATATTATGATCTAGAAAATGTTTTATAAATACAAATGGGTTCTTTTAGAGCACCGGGTTTGAGAAAAATATGATTTGCAAAAAAAGAGTGCTATAACGCCAAAAAGTGCATTTTTATATTAACATTTTAAAAAAGTTGATATTTTGAGTTTCTGATAACACTTGCGGTCCGTTTAATAAACGTTTTTGTGTATAAATAAGACTACGAACAAAACTATTAACTACAATTAAATAATATTTATCTAAAATATCCTATTAAATGTAATTGAGCATCAACTGCCAAAACCATTTTACATTTGACGTATGAGCCGCCGTTGGGGTTTGTCGGTTTTCAAGAACCGGTTTTTAAAACCGGTTTTTTGGCGAAAATTATGGAATTCGAAAATCGGTTTTTTAGTGAAAAAAGTCGGTTTTCACTGTATTAATGGAAAATGACAAATATAGCCAAATATAAAAGATAGATAAAAGGGTTTTGATCTTGAAATCATATCGTTTCAATAGCATTTAATATTTTATCAGTCTGCAATGACTCCCAGAAAAGTTTTGTATATATTAATATAGATTTTTATACTAGTGTATATATTAATTTAAATCAGTGTGACTTCTTCTTGAGGAAGTAACTTCCTCTACTCAAACTTAAAAAAAAGAGTTTTAAACACTAGAAGCCACAAATTAAAGAACAAAAAATCTAGAAATATTATATCAGGCTTTAAAAACAATTAAGCATAATTTGGTCGCAAGTATGAGAGTATTTTCTATTTCAAAAAATTTTGTGAATAAACAAAGGACACGTCTAAGTAGTAATTTGATAGACGTTCTCAGTTTGTTTAAATCATGTTTTATCAAACAAAAAACAATTAGAATGTTTAAAATTAATTACCTAAAAGTATTAGGAACAGAAATAAAAGTTTAGCTTAATTGTTTTTAAAACTAAAATTGATATTAACAAGTATGTATCAACATGTATCTAATATTTTTTTATTTCTTTTATTTAATGAATTTTTTATATTTGAAAATGTATTATTTTTATTTATTCGAAAACTTTCCTTTCACTATCATACAAATATTTTCATTTTTATATGTGAAAATGATGCATGAATAGCGAATAATTATTTTCAAAGTTATTTAAACAAGATAAACTATTATTTTTTAGTTCTACTAATTAAAATTAAAATAATTTTGTTTACTATCTATAAAATTAAACAATAAATAAATTCAGTCAAATACTACTCTAAATTACACCAAATTTGCGGATAAATTACAGAATATTCGAGCAAAAATTTATTTTCAATATAAAATTTGAAAACCGGTTAAAACCGTTTATTTAGTAAAATTAAAATTCGAAAACCGGTTTTCTGAAATGTCGGTTTTTGTATAAACCCTAGCCGCCGTCCATTGTTTCATTTAAATTACGCTTTTGCAAAAATTTTCAAAATATAATTGCAAAGTTTCTACACGGATTTGAAATAACATCTCACCTTTTCCACAATCTCTGGAATACGTTCAGCCGTTTTAGAGCATTAGCATACCTAACATAATACCAAGCTCCATTTTTATGTATAAGAAGATAATGTATATATATATATATATATATATATATATATATATATATTAATTTGGAAATATGAACAAACAACACTCTTTTTGCACTAATTTATTAAATAATAATTTTCACAAACGTTTCGAGACTAGGTTTGTCTCATCATCAGTGTGTTATAATTAAAAAAAATTTAAAATATGGAAATCTAAATTAGCATGTTGTGTTTTTCATTACACGTCGTTCACTGCACGTTGTTCTTTTAATACCAATGTCTTCGGTATTCGTATTCTCTCCTACTTGAAACCACTTGAAATTGTAAAGTCACTCAATCAGATAGGAAAAAAAAGGATTAGGGTCCAGTTGAAAAATAGATGTCGTTAGGAGAAAAAATATTCTATGATGAGATGGTTTGTTTATAAGATTTGTTATACATTGTTGTAATTAAAAGTGTATGTACATCTATATATAAGCTACAAAGTATGAATGAGATTCAGGTATGTATCATGTAATATATTTTAATAAACATAATATTAACATATCCGTGTCACCCTTACTACAACTGCAAGACATATACACAAACATTAAAGACAATACACCTATTAAAAAAAGAAAAGATGTGGTATACAAATAAACTGTTTGAACTGTGAGTCATCTTATATTGGACAAACATGCCAAAATTTAGAAAAAAGATTAAGACAGCACGAATTACAAAGCAAACAAAGTAAGAATAATAACATTCAACAAAAAAGTACACTTGTAGACCACGCTATCTCTAACAGCCATAGTTTCGATTTCAATAATCCACTCATTTTATATTATGAACAAGATTATTTAAAAGAAGTATTGCAGAATCGATGTTAATAGCCCATACAAGTAACACAGTAAATTTACGGACAGATACCAATATATTACATGATACATACCTGAATCTCATTCATACTTTGTAGCTTATATATAGATGTACATACACTTTTAATTACAACAATGTATAACAAATCTTATAAACAAACCATCTCATCATAGAATATTTTTTCTCCTAACGACATCTATTTTTCAACTGGACCCTAATCCTTTTTTTCCTATCTGATTGAGTGACTTTACAATTTCAAGTGGTTTCAAGTAGGAGAGAATACGAATACCGAAGACATTGGTATTAAAAGAACAACGTGCAGTGAACGACGTGTAATGAAAAACACAACATGCTAATTTAGATTTCCATATTTTAAAATTTTTTTAATTATAACACACTGATGATGAGACAAAACCTAGTCTCGAAACGTTTGTGAAAATTATTATTTAATAAATTAGTGCAAAAGAGTGTTGTTTGTTCATATTTCCAAATTAATATCTATTATCCACTCAGAATACATTGTAATATATCTATATATATATATATATATATATATATATACATTTCATCGAATTTTCTTCGATCTTTACAACTGATTTCTTCATTTTTCTTTCCTTTTAAATCTGCTCTCCTCGAATCTTACCTTGCTTTCTTCCAATTTAATTCAAATTCAAATCAACAAATTTATTTAATTCCAAACTAACTATTTTTAAAATCTACTTCTTACTTCTATTTCTATGCAATTTTACATCAACAGTTCAAATTCTTTTTAATTTTAATACATTTTAAGTTTGACCGGGTCGTGAATTTGAATCTCGCTTTGGACAACTTGACATCGGACAGCAGCGATGTCCATTTTCACTTGGAAATATAGATTTAAGAATATGTTTCAATTCAAAATAGTCCGGCACTGCGATGTGAAATAGCAATGGAAAAACTCTCACATTATTCTCTGAATTGAGTTGGAGTTTAACTCAGCTCACACACCTGCCTTAAGTCAGTACTATCCATTACTAATATTATTATTTTAAGTTCTATGTCATTGCCAACGATCGATCGGCGTGTGAGTCCGGCACGCTACTGACTGAGCTTTTACTGAAATTTTAAACTTACTCATCGAATCATATGGACAATTATAGTGGCTGGAAACTATGCAATTTCTCATAGTTATATCCAATGTATTGAAACTTGGAGATATTCTACGCACATAGGCTCCGATCTAGAAATACGTTTCTCATTGAATATGCATAACTTTTGATTATTGCGAAATAATTGGTTGGCATATCGGGTACAATATATATGATGAAGTATGCTAATTGAGAGAAACAAAAATAGAATGATAATATATATATATATATATATATATATATATATATATATATATATGATAAGATGTGAAATTACTTTTATTTTAGATTCCAAATCCAAATGGTTCGAATTTTTTTTTTCATGTGTAAATTAGTATATATATATATATATATATATATATATATATATATAATATATATATATATATATATATATAGTTTTAATGCATTTTCGAGAAAGTTTAATATTAGAGATTTAATGCAGGAATATACATAACTATTCAGCCGCAGCGATAAATTTATTCGAGGTTTGGCATTCATCTAGTTCATAAATTTCTTTAAAAATATATTTTACTTGCATGCAAATCATTGGAGAAGTTTTCAAATATCAGTCTTTACCAATCACAATATCAAGCGCATGTTTTTACAATTTTTGGAACCACTTTTTTTTAATTTTAGGGAAACTGCTTTTTTTTCAAATTTCTTTCAGAACTAAATTTATCGAATATTTAAAACTTATTGTTAAACTTGAATTATGTACTTTTGAGAAACCACTGACAGAAAATTATTTTTTCTACTTTCAAGAAAGCGGTTTAAAATCACCTGTCAATTTTTGAAATCGGCAAGAAATTTTAAATAAAAGTTGCAAATATTTTAAAAGCATAGCTTGTCTGTTTTTTTTATCATACCACATAAAAAACTTGACAACAATTATAAAACGCTATGGTGATCATTTCAATAATTTTCTTATACTTCATTTGTATTAGGTTAAAAGGAGTTAAACCCAATTTTTGCATCTAAACTAACAAGAATGAAATTATATAGATTATTATATTATATTATAGAAAGTATTAGTCAAATTATTATCGAACTCATTTTGGCGATATATATCATGGTCTTATAAAACTTACTGAAAATTAACGGCATTACAAGTAGTTTAATTTTAAAAATTCATCTAAGTTTGAGAAATGAGTAGTTTTTTTGACATTGGTCAAAATTAATATTAGACGATTTACTTGGTATAACGATAGCGTACTTGGTCTTAATGGACATACTAAATAATTAAAGTCCTGCTGAAACTAATTCAATTATAAATATTGTTGATTTTTGAAAATTTGCTTTAGAAAATACTCCGAGGTAACGTGTTCGTTCGTTTTCAATTATGTGCAATAAATAAACTCGGAATACTTTTAATCACTCAAATTAATTTATTTTTTATTGATTAAGTCGATTATTACACATATCGTGAAGTTGTTTAATCATTTTATCCAGCAACAAACTAATTTATCACTGTGTTATATTAACAAAATGTGACACAAATTAATCTAATAGGTCTAACTTTGATGAAAATTTTTACAAATATATTAGTATTTTGTTACTATTAATGTAACGATTAATTAAATAATAAATCAATAAATAAATAGCTGCATTTCGTCCAATGCTCCAAATGATTTAGCCCCGAGGCCGCACTTTGGACACCATTATTCTATGCAATCATAGTATATGTCCGTCCAGAAGCATTCGGAACATTTTCTTCCTTATACAACGTTAGTCCGTTGGGCCAAACTACGATATATTTTATTCGCTTCGACTTCTATTTGCTTTGGAAAACTTATTTAATTATCTAGCAATCAGTAGTTTAGTATTCGTTCGAAAATCGTTAGTTATATATATAAATCGAGAACGATTGGGTTGTGTCACAAACGCGCATTTTAGAAAATTCCAATTTGTATAAAATATATATTATACGTATTACTTAGTTTATAATTTGATCTTATGTGGCTTCTTTTCAAATAAAAGTTGAATTCGATTATATATATCTTATATGTAAAATTCTTCTCTACGGGTATATGAGTTGATGATTCTCTTAAACAGTTATTCCGATTTTTTTTTTTTTATTATATTTATTTATAGCAATCAAAATACAATTATCTTATAAGCTATTGTGACACAAGGAGAAAGATAAAAAAAATATAATAAAAATAATAACAACAATAATAATAATGAATAATAAAAAAAAATATTTATAATTATATTAAAGAAAAAATAATAATAATAAATAAATAAATAAATAAATAAATAAATAATAATAATAATAATAATTAACTAGAGTTCACTCCAATGAGTGAAGCCTAGTGTTTCATATTCCGATATGATAATTCTTTTTAGAGTTTGTCAAGGGAAATTTTTGAACGATATGAACGATTAAACTATAGTAATAATGAGCATAGATTAAATTAGAATATATTATACAAGAAAATTGTAATGTCCACATTATTATTGCCGAAAAGCTGTTGACGATCTGCCTGAAAATTACAATAATATAAGATACAGTCAACAGTATATGTTTGGCAATAAAAATATAATTCAGTTTAATAAGTCCAAAATTGCATATACATTATTTTTTCAAAACGTATGCATGTCGCATTTTGGTTTACTTTACTAAAGTATAAGTACAATACAAAACTAGTTGGTATTTAGCCTTGAGGCAAGTTACATGAACTTTCCGATATGTGTAAATAATCGACTAAATCC
>NW_020537928.1:0-22032 GCF_003426905.1 Ctenocephalides felis | reverse complement strand
TCAATTCATTTTAATTCTAATTTCTAATTTTCATACATTTGATTTTACATACATATCTTTTTATTACAATTCATAATTCTAGTTATATTCCAATTTAACTACTTAATATTTTTCAAATCTTGCCGGAGATTCGAACTCGGAACCTCAGCATGTGAATCGGGAACGCTACTCTTGAGTTAATCCCGCCACAGGAAGGAGGAAAATTTTTAGAAATTTTATGTTTTTGAGAAAATTTTATTTAACATTTTGTATACATTTCATGAGCGTGTTAGTGGTCTCGGATAGAGTGTTCGATAAAATCTTGTTTTCAAACTTCATTATTATACATAAAACTTATGTAGAAAAACTGCTGTACCGATTTGTAAAGTAGATCGATTTATGGCAGTATAAAATTTGTTTAAAAAATGTTGTACTATATGATTTATCAAATGAGTTTATCGAGTTGTTGTGAATTGCTATGTTTAATGATTAACTATAATAAACCAAGAAATATTTATAATTTTATTTATATATATATATATATATATATATATATATATATATATATCGATGACTCGGCATGATCGCCGAGGAAATCTTCGTAATATGAAGCCACTAAAAATCTCTCTATCCCAGTCTCTCATCCAATGACGATACAGTTTCCTCAATTTTCCGCAAACACGTACGCACACATTTTACGTGTTACACAAATTCCAAGCTGACAACATGTTCGTTTGGAATAAGCTTATAATAAAATATATTATTTATTTTTATTTTTATTTATTATTATTTTATTTAATATATTATTTATTATTATTATTTTAATATATTATTTTATCAATTTGTTGTTTCGTAAATTTTTCGTGCAATTTCGTGTGTTTTTGGGTCAAATCAAGCCCGAATGTTCTCTTAATAAAAATATTTTTTTTCAATAAAACTGTTTTTAATTACAAGATGAATAATTTTATCATATATATATATATATATATATACCCAAGAATAATTTTATCATATTTCACCATCTGAAGAAAAACCTCGCTTTATATATATATATATATATATATATATATATATATATATATATATATACATATATGTATACAAAAAACTTTAAAGAACTCTAAACATTATTTCAATATTCCTTCTTATTTTACCTTTTACTTTAAGTTTTTCACTTTTTCATGGCATTCTCCCATTTGTACTTTCTGTATTAATATAATCATATATTTTATTACAAAAATAACTTTACCACTTTACTGAAAGTGGCTGAATGACTGTATTTTATTCATATTCTTTCTCTTTATATTTTCGAAAAAAAATTAAATAGAAATGTTTAGAAAATATCTTAAAATAGTATTCAAACATTTTTTTGAAATTATTGAAAATTTCACGCGTTTGAAACAAATTATCAGAGGCTTTTGTTCATTTTATATTTATTTTATTATTAGTTTTTTCACTCTATCATTGGTCGCATTCTTCCATTTGTATTTTCTGTATTAATATAATCATATATTTTATTATAAAAATAACTTTACTACTTTACTGAAGGTAGCTGAACGACGGTATTTTATTCACATTTTTTCTCTTTATATTTTCGAAATAAATTGAAAGAGAAATGTTTAGAATTTATCTTAAAATAGCATTCTAGCATTTTTTTTGAAATTATTGAAAATTTTACTCGGTTGAAACAATTCTCAGAGGATTGTATATTTTATATTACATATGTATATTAATTTTTATTAGGTGAAAAATTATCTGAACACCATAAGACAGATGCAAAAAGTACAGTTTATTTAAGTTATTATTTTTTTATGCCACCCCAATAATAAAGTAATGTATAAATTCAATTTTGGAGTGAGAGTCAGTTATATTTTGTATGTTTATATGTCTGAAAAAATTGCAGTGTTTCAAAAAGCAATAAGCAAAATTAAAATCTACTTTAATAACCAAGAGCGTTTACTCTTAATATAACAGAAAAATTATACTAAAATTTCATTTTAACATTTAGAAGTTCCTATGCACTCTGAACAGGCATATTTTAGATGGTTGTAATTCATTATTAATATATTTTGAAAAAAAAAATTAAAATATCTTATCGAAAAAAATGAAAGTGGCTTTTATATTTGCACCATATAAAATTTCATTTTTAATGGGTGTAATTATCTAATATAGCATAAGATAGATGCAAGATTATTTTTATTTTTATTGTAATATAGAACAACATGAATATAAAATGTGTTTTGTAAACATCCTTTAACACCACGGTAAATATAAACTTATAAATACTATTTTGGATAGTGTAATAAAATGTTTCATTTATGTACCAGTAGACATATTTTTGAATGAAAGTATGAAAGTTAAAATTTTATAATTCGGAATTTGATTTTAATTATGCAATACATATATTGACAATTATCATTATCAAAAATTTTTAAGCATATGTTAAAATGATGCACAATTTGTTCCAAATATTTCTCGCCTTAATTAATTTTGTTAAAATGATTTCCAAAATAGCATATTTTCATAAAACATTGCGAATTTAGTGAATATGAAGCAGCTCATCGTTGATGTATACTATGTAAAATTTATTATAGAATAAAACAATAACCATTATATTTATATTATGGATAAACACGTGGATATTTATTTCATTTTTGTATTTTTATTTGATATAATATTTGCGTTACACCACCACTAAAACGTTCAAATATCCAATGAATCAATAATATACAATCTTCCTTTTTAATTAGTATTTTAATTTTTGCTTTGCAGACCTAAACGTTTTTAAAATTATCCTGTTTCCACATTTTAAAATTTTTATGTATAAGCAAATAAAAGCATTATTTACCTAAAATTATCTTCAAATATAAATCTCATCCTAATGTCATGCGATGTATGTAAAAGGATTGTAATAGACTTTGTTCACAATACTGTATCATTTAAAATTTTGTAATGTTCCATTTAATGATTTTACATTAACATGTTTGCTTTGTTTATTTAATTTTGCAAATTTTTACATTTCAACATTTAACGCTTTTCGTTAACTTCGGTAAAATAATTTGAATTTTGGGAATTTTGGAAATTTGGGTTGTCGCATTCTGATTTCTCCTCATGAGCATCTACATTACACACTAATCTATTTTTGCATTTATAAATTTTATTAGTAATAAATATATTTATGTGATTTAATCATAAATTTATTTATTATTATAAATTTATGTAATTTTGGCCCTGAAAGATGATTCTCGTTGTAAATATTTTTTTATATATATAATTTTATATTCGCTTCGCTGTACAATTATCTAATGCAGCATATAAGTTAAATGCAATATCAATTTTATTTTTATTTTAATACAGAATGTCTAATTGACAGACAATTACATAGATATAGTAGATATAGTACCAATTATTCCATATTTTTTAGAGTTTTTTACCCGCTGGTATTCTACTCAATATATATCATTATATAAATTTTTCAGTGTACAACATATTTTTCTTCAATAGTTATTGCAGAATGTCTAATACACCGTAAATACATATTTTTGCATAGAAATATGAAAGTCAAAATTTTTTAATTGGGAGATCAATTTTAATATCATTAACTATTATTATACACAGATTGACAGATTGAATTATCGTCATTAAACTTTTATCCATGTATCAATGGACTAAAGCTCCAGACTGACTGTTTTAGATCATTTTTTTCCACCGAAATCAATTTTAATGAACTAAAAAATAAAAGCATAATTTCAGAAAATATTGAAAATTTTAAATAATTTTGTATCTTTAATTTTCATTTCTTACCACGTATATTATTTTACTACGTAAAATTCAGGGTTTCAATGATATTGAATGAAACTATACAGTGGCGTCGGAACCGCGTGGGCTGTGTGGGCTTGAGCCCACTCATGAATTTTGATGGGGGAGCTCAGCCCACCCATCAATTTCAAAAAATTATATGGGCTAATATCTCTAAAAAAACGAGACCACTGGCTGTATCTAACAAAAAAAAATCAAAAAAACCCACACCATCAAAATTTGGTTCCGACGCCACTGAAACTATAAGATGATATGTGTAGTATAGATAAAAATATGCATATATAATATATTTAAAGTTCTCTTATTAATTTTTGCGTCACACCATTACTTCATCAAGATATTCAATGAAATTAGTGTACAATATTTTTTACAAATTAGTGGTTTTCAAAATCTCTTATTATTTTATCATAATCCAAGACTGGTCATAAATGTTGAATCAAAGTAATTTAATAATTAATAAAATATTTTAATAAAGTGAGAAGTCTGCAATTATTAACAAAAGATTGAAGTCTATTTTACTACAAAGTAATGTAATAATAATGAAAATATTTCAATAAAATGAAAGAAAGTCTACAAATGATAAATAGTAAATCTATGAATTAATAATTTTTCGATCAATTGTTTTGACCAAATAAATTTATATATATATATATATATATATATTTATTTATTTATTTATTTATTCTTGAGCAAAGCTTGGAAATTGGAATCAATAATTGTTAATAGTTTTAATATTTTTTTAATAAGTTTGATTTTACTTTGCAGAATTTAAAAGTTTTTAAAAAAAACCTTAGTGAGTTTTAGTAATTTTTGATTATATATGACAAAATATGAAAAATATATGATAGCATATTATTTAAGGATTCCAAAAAACTAACAATTAGCTTTATTCAAAACACTGATTTTATCATCTAGTATTTTGCAAGGCTTCATACAATTTCTTCACAAGAAATAACCATGTTTCCATAATAAGTAGCTCTATTAGAAATTCTATTATATTTAATTCTGGAAATTTTTACAATTCAACTCTTAACACTTTTCGTTAACTTCGGTAAAAATTAACGTATTAAATTAGAAATTTGGAAATTTGGGTTGCCGTATTCTGTTTTCACGCCATAGGCATTCTATTTAATACTTCAATTTTTGCTGCATTTCTATATTTATTAGTAATAAAATATGTATGAAAGATTATTTTAAATTTAAATAAAAAAATTATAGATTAATTTTAATTATAACTAAAACTAAAATTTTTAATCTTAACTTTTTAAAGAATAAAATAAAATACAAATTTCAAAGTTTGTTTATATTAAATATATATTTTAAAAACCACTCACAACTTATTAACAATCATTTGTCATATTGAATTTTAAATTAAAAAGTGAAGAGTTATAAATTTTGTTAACACTGCGTTATTATTTCTAATTTTTGTTAACTAACTGCATTAAAAAGGATAAAAGCAATTTTTGGAAATTAAAATTTAATATTTGGATAATCCATGAACAATGTTTTTAATTTTTAAAATAAAAAATGTAAAATTGTAAAATGTAAAATTTTGATAAAACAGGGTGTATGAATTGATACAAAATTTATACTATTTAAATTTTCAGCGCATAATTCTGTCATATTTTTTTTTATTTTATTTTTTTTTGAACAGCAATCAGAACTAATGGGTTCTATGAGCTGTTGTGATTAATATCTTACAAACTACATTTGTTTTATTACAGATTGTGACAAACAGTTGTCACATCTCTGTATGATAATTTTTATTACAATCTCTGTTATAATAATTGGAGGTATGCCAACAACATATGGTATAATTTGTGAAAAAATCCTCAAAGTGGCATCACGAATATGGATATATACATGTATGTTTATACATATGCATAAATGTACATACATATACATGCTCTGATTTTAACGAGGGTATTGTGAGTTCTTGATTGATGTAACCTAGAAAATGTCATTTCAATCACCCCAATTAATGATTTTTTCGTAAAATTTCAAAGCAAAAGCCAATGTTATTTTGTAATTAACGGTCAAACCACTTTTCAATTTAATGACATTAAATATTTTAGTAATTATAGTATTTAATAAATAAAATTATCAAATTTTGCACTAAAGTTATTTTATGTTTTGTTTCGTTTTGGATTATTTATTCGAATTTATTTAAGTTGAACTTAAATCGTTCTTAAACTTACTTTATATTCAGTAACTCAATTTATTTTGTATTCTTGACTGCAGAATTTTAAGAAATTGTCTCGAATTTTTTGAAATTTTATTATTCCAATCCATCATAATTCAAAGCTGAATTTTTATTGTAATATATATGTTTTGACTCCTTACATCATCGTTTCCGATATAAATTAAACATAAATTTTATATAGGAAAACTTGATTTAAAGTTCTAGAAATAGTATCTTTGTTGTCGATGAAAAATATGAAAAACGATACGTTGATTTAAAAAATATTGATATTTTATTACTTTACACACTTGTGTATTTCACATCCGATTTTCCTATGATGTATTTTTTTATGAAATATTTTTCGAATTTAGTCTAAAATTTATGATGTTTTTGAATAGATTTGAGTCTAGACTTGCTATAATTTTAATTATTATTCTAATTTCTAATAATTATTTTTCACTTCATCAATGAAGTCAGTATTTTTCAGCATATCACAAAGGCTTACAAAAATACTTTGAGTTTTTTAATATATAGTTGTGAAATTTTATAAGAAATATATCATTTACTATATTTAATTATCTACAGTTAGATTAAAGTTGAATTTTAGTCAGACTTGACTTGATAGTTATGATCGTTCTGAGCAGATTTTAATCTAATTGCATTTCTAACAATTGTTTTTTCACTTTAACAATAAAATTAAATTTATCATATCACAAAGTGTTAAAATACTTTAAGTTATCAATAAACATAGCTGTAAAATTTAGGTAAATTTTGGCAGATTTACTAATTATAGTTATACTGTAGTATCAATTATATAAGTTCATTCCCAGGAAATTAGTTAGAAGCATTGAATATTCGTTTGTTCCGTGATTCGTGTTAGGGTAGGGCGGGGGCAAAAAGATACAACTTGAGTTTATAGCAACCTAACCAACTAAATGAAAAATTTCACATATAAAACCAACATTTAACTAACTATGTTCAGTAAATTTCCCAGCTTGTACCATCATTGTAAAATTGTGTATTTTTTGCCATTATTAAAAAATAGCGGTTCAAAAAGATCAACCGGGGGCAAAAAGATCCACCATTTAATTTTGAATTTTAGAAAGTTTTTATGAAATGATACTATGCTATCAATACGATGCAGTTAATTATTAGTTTGAACAATTTTATTAAAATTCATAATCAGAATATATATTTTTAGTAATAATCAACTCTTACTACTATTATGAACTTTGCTTTGGTAGGAATTTTTATTGGAAATACCATATATATATCTTATTTATTATTGAAGCAATAATTATTAAATTAAATGAAGTGAATAAAACTTCTATCTGAATTTTGAAACATTTTTTGAAAAGATCGCACCGGCAATGGAATTTTTAGACTAATTCATTTTTATCCATTAGTTTTTTATTGTTCACACCTCGCCAAAACTTTTAGGTGGTCCTTTTTACCTCAACCATACGTAAGCTGTACTAAAGTGTTGAAAAGTTTGCATGTAATCTAATATAAACTGTAGAATCTAACTTGAAAATAACAATACATCCTTTGAAATAAGTTAATATAACATATACTTAAAAATGTATTGAGGTATTGTAAACTAAACAACCGTGCTCAAAAATATAAACTAGCAACAAAAAAGAGTAGTTACAAAATTCACAACGACTGGTTTATCTTCTGGTTATGATGTCTCCCAATTTAAGGCTTATCTCTGATCCTACATAAACTTCTGATAAAAATATTATTATTGTAATTTTTATTATAAATCTAATAAAAATTATATAAGATATAAAAAATTAATAATAATTAATAATAATAATTTTACCTAAACTTTTTTTTTTTTTATAAATTTATCAAATAAAAAATGTAAACTAAAATAATTAAAGAATTCAAAATAATTTTTTTTAATGGAAAATAATATATCGTTAATCCAATTCTAAATAAATAAATTAAAATAAATTGTTGAAGAATCTTTCTAAATTTAGATCTTCTTTAAAAACCCTAAATAAAAAAAATCCACAACGCTAAATTAGCTAATCTAATAATTCTTCCATATACTATTATACTTATTATAGTTCATATTCCACCTATCCCACAAATATCTTAAAATTATTTAATAAATTAATAATTTTCGAACACATAAATAATATAGTTTTTTAATAATGCATGGTATTATAATATGAAAAAAAGCTTATTTAGGCATATCAAATGATATAATCTTCTCATTTTTAATCCTAATTATCTTAATGTAAATAAAGCAATAATTTGTTTTAAATCAAACTCTAAATAATATAGCCTTAAATAATGCATGTATTACAAGTTGAAAAAAAGCTAATTGAGGTATATTAAATGATAATCTTCTCATTATTAATCCTAATTGTCCTAACGTAAATAAAACTATTTTTTTTTCAAATTGAACTCAATATCTATTCCTTCTGCTACTTTTTTTAGTCTCCCGATTTGAGCTGGTTACTCATAATTTTGCTCCTACTTTTAAATACTGTTAATTTTTTTCTAACTTTACTCGTTTTTGAGATAATGGCGGTGGACCTTATACCCTCGGACTTTTAAGCCACATTCATCCCTTTACCTAATAATAATTATAACGATTTTACAAAATATATCGATGTTAGAATCAATCTACAAACCAGCATTATTTCTTCTAATTGTAAAATTTTGCATTTGTTAAAATGATGCAAAATACAATTTGTTCTAAATGTTTCTGGCCTGAATTAATCTTGTTAAAATGAATTAGAAAATACCATATTAGATAATACCATATAAATTTATTGAATATTGAGCAGGTTGAGCAGCAAATTTACGTTTTCAATAGAACAGAATAAAACAATAAGCATTATATTTATATTATGGATAAACGCGTGCATATTTAATTCATTTTTATATTTTTTATTGATATAATATTTGCGTTACACGACCATTAAAACGTTCAGATATTCAATGAATAAATGATATACGATCTTCCTTTTTAATTAGTTTGATTTTTACTTTGCTGGCCTAAACGTTTTTAAAAATATCCTGTTTCAATATTTTAAATTTTTATATATTCATTTTACTTTTAGTAATTTATATATATGATAAAAGCAATATTTAACTAAAATTATCTTCAAATATAAATCTCATCCTAATATCATGCGATGTATGTAAAAGGATTACAATAGACTTTGTTCACAATATTGTATCATTTAAAATTTTGCAATGTTCCATTTAAGTATTTCACAAGAAACAACATGTTCGCTTTGTTTATTTAATTTTGAAAATGTTTACAATTCAACATTTAAAACTTTTAAAAATATATAATTAATCGGTGTACAACATATTTTTCTTCAATAGTTATTGCAGAATGTCTAATACCACCGTAAAGGTATATTTTACATAGAAGTATGAAAGTCAAAATTTTATAATTGGGAATTAATTCAATTTTTTTATAACTTTTGTTATATACAGATTGACAATTATCGTCATTAAACTTTTATCCGTGTATCAATGGACTAAAACTCCAGACTGATTGTTTTAGGTTCTTATTCACCGAAATCAAATTTTAGCATAATTTCAGAATATATGTTATATTATATTTCTTATTCAAATAATGTTGTATCTTTAATTTTAATTTCTTACACGTATATAGTCAGTCTTATTATATTATTTTACTAAGTAAAATTTACGTTTCTAATGATAAAGAAAAAACTAAGATTATATGATGTAGTATAGATAAAAATAATTTTAATACTTTTGCTATAAGTTTTGCGTCACACCATTAATTGGCCAATATATTCCAGAAATAATTGATGTACGATCTTTTTTTTAATAAGTTGTTAGATTTTTACTTTACAGACTTTTAAAAGTTAAAACAAAAATCCTTAGTAAACTTTAAAAAAAAATTATGTATTTTATCTACTTTTTATTATATGACAAAATATGAAAAATATATGATAACATAATATTTAAATGAATTTATGTGTTCAAAAACTCACTACTAGCTTTATTCTAATTACTGATTTATCATCTAGTATTTTGTAATGCTCCATACAATTACTTCACAAAAAATAAAATGTTTCCATAATTGGTAGCTCTAGAAGAAATCCTTCTATATTCAATTCTGCAAATGTTTACAATTCAACGCATAACACTTTTCGTTAACTTCGGTAAAATTATTAGAATTTCGGGAATTATTAAAATTTGGGAAATGATAATTTTTAATCCAAATTGTCTTAATGTAGATAAAGAAATATTTTTTCAATCAAACTGTAATCTCTATTCCCTATACACTTTTAGTTTCCCGGTTGGAGCTGGTTGCACATAATTTAGCTTCAACTTTCAAATATTGTTGAACATTTTTTAATTTTACTTGTTTTTGAGATGATGGCGGTCGACCTTATAACCCTCGGACTTTTAAGCCACATTTCACCCCTTTACCTAATAATAATAATAACTATTTTACAAAATATATTGATGTCAAAATCAATCTACAAACAACATTCTTTTTTTTAATTCTATTCTGCAAATGTATCTCGATTCTTGTTTTTAGCCTTAGGCTTAAAGTGTGTTCAGCCTGGTCTCGGACGCGTGTCAGGGGTAGTAAACGACGCTTCATTAGCGTCGACTTTAACCAATCAACTACGCCCCGACACTCCCACGAAAATCGACCCTTTTGGACGCCCTTCGTTGTAGACATTGGGAAATTAATCAAACACTACGCAAATGCTAAAGTGAAATTGTTGATTTTGGGAATAAAAATATATGAGTAGGAAATTGACTCATACACTGAGGGTTTAATGTGCGTTCTATTACTCGGTTTAAGGGAGTTTATATATAGGGTAGGGCGGGGTACAAAAGTTCCAATTTGATTTTAAACAATAATATGGCGAGAACCGAACTAATTATGATGTCACGACAAATGACACAACAATCAGAAACTATTTTTTTCGATCAGACAACTATTTTCTTTTCTTCGACAATTCTATGAGCTATTTGGCTTATGTCATTCACTCGCACACATACACACTTCAAGCACACATACAAATTTACCTGATAAATATTACATTTTTAGAGAATTACTTCAATAAGTGATTCTACTATCTGTTCACATAAAGTTATAATAGTCTAAAGGTCCTCCATATTATCTTGGGCAGCTTCTTCTTCAGTCTTTTGAAGTGACTCAAGAATCTGAGTGACTATATAATTTGTATGATATTCTAGTTTATG
The DNA here is from genome assembly GCF_003426905.1 of Ctenocephalides felis. Taxonomy (NCBI): domain Eukaryota; kingdom Metazoa; phylum Arthropoda; class Insecta; order Siphonaptera; family Pulicidae; genus Ctenocephalides; species Ctenocephalides felis. Next base: position 10,829 of record NW_020537928.1, on the reverse strand, counting down.
AAAATGTTTTACTCTGTTGATTTGTATAATTCTGTTTATAAATTCAATATGAATGTAAGGGTTTATTACTAACAAACCACAGATCTCTAATCAGTCTCAATAGTTTCGATTGCACACATTGCATTAGCACTATGTTGGATTTGCTTGCACAGCCCCACTATTCTATGCGTAAGTCCATATTGGTTTTATTACTACCTTTTAAATCAGAAGTTTATTGTCAATGGGTAGAATTGACTTGCGCCCTAGTAGCCAAGTATAGTTGAGCGGTTCGAATTTTTATAGTATTTAATTTTGCTCGAATATGTCTTTCTAAACAACTATTTGACTAGTAGTAGAAATGTGTTTTTATCGTTTTTGTAATCTGGTTCTTTTTACCCCATGCCTAATATCTTATTATAAATTTGAAAAGACTTTACAAAAAATATCTTCATTATCTTCACTATTCAACCAATGTAAAATATAAATTTCACATGTGCATTTTTTACAAAGATAACGTTGTAAATAACCTAGATCTGGTATTTCCTATAAATGCACATAAGCACATTTGGAGTAATTATTTATTTAATTTATTTTTTAAAATTGCTTGTTCTAACTTAATTTACTTTTTTATTAGCATTTTTTTATTTTTACTCCTACATCAGGGTAAAGTTTCAGTTAGTCTTTTACATCCCACCCAGGTGTAAGTAGTTGTATAAAAAACTGTTGAAAAAATAATTAAATAACATGTACTTAAAATTATATAAAGGTCTCGTAAACTATGCAATAGCGTTCACAACCAAAACAAATAGCATGCACATAAAATATTATACTTCTGGTATAAATTTTCAAACATTGTCTTTTTTTTCCTGACACCAACATCTAATGATTACAGTTCATGGTTGGTTATACAGCTTTTTCCCTTCACTTTTAAATATTGTCATTGAAAATTCCTAACTTATATATATAGATTTTTGAGATATCGGTGGGTAGACCTTTTTACTCTTCTCTATAAACCCTTATTTTTTCTATATGAGAACCTATCAAATTTTGACGCATAGCGTATTTTCTTTTAAAAATCTATTAAAATAGTCAGATTTGCATTGAACAAAATAATACGGCTTTGACATAAACATGTGAAAATTTGTGAGATATCACAAAAATATTAACAATATATGAAGTACTCGGCACCCATATTTTTAATCTGTATGTCTTTTGCGTATTTTTCGCATTCTATTTACATTTTAAACTTTATAACAAACATATAAAAATTACAGATCCTATTTTTATTTGACATTGTGGAAATTTTTGTGAAATCCTAATTTTGACGTTTACTGATGAACATCATATATTTCATATTTTATATACTTTAGATAAAAGATTACCTCATTACAGTAAACAAATTATTTTAATTCGATTATACTGATACCAAGCACTAATGCCATATAATAAGTTTGCAATAACTTGAAGAAAAAATGCTTAAATAATGTTAACACTTGTCTGGTAAAATACATGATACATGGTAAAAAAATGTAGAATATATAGATTTTGCAGACTATTCGTGAAATTTGAGTTTGGAGTCATTAAATTGGATACAAAATAACAGGATATAATCAAGTTTATTGCATTCTCTAATATATTTATTTTTAAAAGCCATAATTTTGCAAATATATTAAACTTTTTTGGGAAATCTCTCACTATCACTCTGCCAATTTGAAGGGTTCAAGCAGAGACAGGTATGCCACATATGAATTTTTATCAATATTATAATTTTATAAATAATATCTACAAATAAAATTGTTAATTTATCACAAATTAGTTAACATTAGTACATTAATATTTTCAGCATTTTATTTCAAAATTAGAATTCTGTTAAATTCACTGTCTCCGTAAACCTGGTGTTAAAAATCTAACTCCCTGCTTAATAAAGATTATAATAATCTTATATTCACTTTTATTAAATAACAATATTCATTTGCAGAGTTTTATTAAATTGCTGATTAATGAGTCATTTATTGATTGAAAAATTTAATCATTTCTTAAATATGTTAAATTAATTAGATCTATTTTTGTGGATTAACTAATGTATCTACAAATTATTGGTTTACTATTTGTCTGTTTCGCTGTTTGTAGATTTTAATGCTTATTTTCTGTTTTTTGTTTATAATTATTGTTTATGAACAAATTTAAAAAATAAACGCTTTACAAAAGTATAAAACTGTATTATAAAAATATTATTTACAAATTAGTGGTTTTCATAAATCTCTAATATTTCATCTCATACTCAAGACTGGTTCATAAATGTTGTATAAAAGTAATTTAATAATTAATAAAATATTAAAATAAGCCTACAAATAATATTAACAAAATAATAAAATCTATTACTACAAAGTAATGTAATAATAATGAAAATATTTCAATAAAGTGAAAGAAGTCCACACATGATAAATTGTAAATCTATGAATTACTAATTTTTCGATAAATTGTTCTGACCAAATAAAGTATATATATATATATATATATATATATTTATTCATTTATTTATTTATTTATTTATTAATTCTTGAGCAAAGCTTGGAAATTGGGATCAATAATTTTTTTTTTTTTTTTTTATTTTTTTTTTATTCTGCAATCTATAAAAATAATTATATTTAGCAGAGAATGCTGACAAGTGTTTACAATTGGTTGTTTACAAATTAGCACATACGCCCAGTGGTGTATCTACTATAGTTAATATATAAAAAAGAAAAAACTAAAGACAAGTATAGAGAAAAAAAATATAAATATAAAAATAAACTATAATAAATCTCGAGGTATTTTCCTTTTGAGCCTGGTCGGCTGGCCTTCCTGGTATAAGTTGCATGCTAGTTGGTTTGGATGTGCGTCAATTCTATTCTTATAATTACAGGCAAACATTGATATATGTTCTTGAATTGTAGGTATACCCGTGTCTTTGTGGAGAATCCATGTTGGCGTGTAGTGAGGAGCGTTTAATATTTGCCGCAGGAATTTGTTTTGTGCTCGTTGTATTATGTTTAAATTGCTCTTTTTAGCAGTACCCCAAAGTTGTAATCCGTAGGTCCACACGGGTTTGATCACAGCCTTATATATAAGTAATTTGTTGTAAGTTGATAATTCTGATTTTCTGTTTAAGAGCCAATAATAATTTTTGAAGATTAGATCTATTTGTTGTTTTTTGTTCTTTATGTGTACTTTCCAGTTGAGTTTCCTATCTAAGTGAATGCCGAGATACTTTATTGATTCTTTGGACGGAATAATTTCATCGTTGAGTACAACTGCTGGGCAAGTTTGGGTGCGAAGCGTGAAAGTTATATGGACTGATTTTGTGCTATTTACTTCTATCCTCCACAACGAAAACCATTTCTCAGCTAAGCTGAGATGGTGCTGAAGGCTGTTGGAAGCTGCAGTCGGATCTTTGTTTGTGGCGATGATGCACGTATCATCAGCAAATGTGGCTAAACTCGTGTCAGTTGAAGTTGGAAAATCAGCTGTAAAAATTAAAAATAGTGTTGGGGCGAGGACAATCCCTTGAGGCACTCCAGAATTAATTTCGGTAATATTTGAGTCCGTATCGGCGATGCTGACAAAAAAGTTTCTATTTTGTAAATAGGATTTTATTAATAGGAATAAAGAATCTGGTAAACATCTTTTAACTTTATACATTAATCCGGTATGCCATACTTTGTCAAATGCCTGCTTGAGATCCAAAAAAGCCGCAGAACAGTACTCTTTATTATGCAGCGCATTGTTAATTACGTTTATTATTCTGTGAACTTGCTCAATTGTTGAATGTTTGTCGCGAAACCCAAATTGATGGTTCGGAATAAAACTTTGTTCTTGTAGGATTATTTTAATCCGTTGAAGAATTAGCTTTTCAAATATTTTCGATATGCAAGACAATAAACTTATCGGCCGGTAGGAAGATAATAGATAAGGGTCTTTACCTGGTTTCACTATAAGGATTATTTTAGCTCTTTTCCAAGACTGCGGAAAAGTTTTCATTCTCAGTATAGAGTTATATATTATTGTGAGCATTCTAATAGCTTTTCTTGGAAGTTCTTTAAGCATTTTAATAGAAATCCGGTCTGGTCCAGGTGATTTTCTAGAATTTGCTTTTGCAATTTCTTGGGTTACTTCAGCCGCAGTAAAACGATTAACATCATGAGTCACTAGCGACGGTGAATCCTGAAGAAAATCATAAATGAATTGTTCATCATTAGAGTTGCATTTACGTGAAAATGGCTGAAATGTGAGGCGCAGGTGTTCGGCGAATGCATTAGTTTTTCTTCTGGACTTCTTGCCCATGAACCGTCTGTTTTTCTTAAAGGAGGAATTGGTACAATTGGTCTTTTAAATTTTTTGGTTGCTTTCCAAAGAGAATAATTTCTTTCACTACTTGCAGAAAGATTATGTAAGTAGTTTTCAAAAGAAACATTTTTATAATTTATTATTAAATTTTTCAGGTCTCTGCATGCACTGTTAAATTTTCTTTTATCTTCCGGTGATCTAGTTATTTGCCAAATTCTTCTTAATTTCCTTTCTGTGCAATGATTTTTTTAATATCTATGGGCACAGAGTGACTGTGATTGTGATTTAGAATAGGAGTCGATATTTTAGCTGCTGCAATTAATGTATTTGTGAAGTTGTTGATACCGATATTCAAATCATTCTCACTTTTTAATGGAATATTACAGTTAATGGTGTCTTCGATGTATTCTTGGAAAAGAAGCCAATCGGTAAATTTGTTTGTAAGCGAACTCATGACTTTGGTTGGAGTATTAGTGGAGTATTTAAGAATTACTGGTGAATGATCAGAACTGAGATCCAGACTTGAAATTATTTCAACACTCTCGTTTTTAATATTTTTGGCTACAAAAAAATCGAGGAGGTCTGGAATTTTGTTCAAATCAGTTGGCCAGTATGTGGGCTCACCCGTAGAAATGTCCGAAGATTATTATTATTTATTGTATTATACAATTGACGGCCTCTAGGTGTTATTAGTCTAGATCCCCAAAATGTGTGCTTTGCGTTATAATCACCTCCCGCAATAAACAAATTTCCAAGGCTGGTAAAAAAAGTTGTAAACTGATTTTCAGTAATAATGTGCCTTGGCGGACAATAGATTGCCGATACTGTAATTTTGTGAGTCATTAGGTCAATTAAAACATTTGTCGATTGTATGTAGTCAGTATGAAAAGGTTCTGTCTCGTAATGTCTTATGTTTGACTTTATGATAATAAAGTGGCACTGCCATTATCATCAATAATTTTTAATATTTTTTTTAATATTTTTTATTTTTATATGAGCATATTTTTATATGACAAGCACATGTAATTATTTCAATATAAATTTGTATATTTCAATTTTGGTTAAAACAAATTTCTAAAAACATTTTCGGAACCAATCAACTAAGTTGCGTCATTTAATTTTGTTGACTTTTATTAAAAAGTCGAATCAGTATTTTAGTCGATAATAAGCTCTCCAAAACTACTTTGAACGGAATTTTTTTTTTTTTTTTTTTTTTTTTTTTTTTAGTTTTTTTTTTATTTATTTATTTATAGCAATCAAGATACAATTTATCTTATAAGCTATTGTGACACAAAGGAGAAAGAGAAAGAAAAAAAAATATATATATATAATAAAAATAATAACAACAATAATAATAATGAATAAAAAAAAAAAAAAAAAAAAAATAATAATAATAATAAATAATATTTATAATTATATTAAAGAAAAAATAATAATAATAATAATAAATAAATAAATAAATAATAATAATAATAATAATTAACTAGAGTTCACTCCAATGAGTGAAGCCTAGTGTTTCATTTAAGGTCGCTTGGCCAACATCTTTTCAATCTTCTTAGTGATGAAGAGCCGGTTAAAGAAGCAATGAGCTGGTTGTAGTGACACTCAATTTTTGAGAGGTAGATCGAGCTTCTGTCCTTGATGACATCTGTGACGTATGGAATATCTAGATCTTTATGAATAGCATGGTTAGTTATGTACCACGGTGCGTTGACTATATTTCTTAGTATTTTGTTTTGACATCTTTGCATCATTACTATATTGGATTTGCTTGCGCATCCCCATAACTCGATGCCGTAAGTCCAAACGGGTTTTATAATGCATTTGTATAGTAGTACTTTATTATACAGCGAGAGCTTCGAGTTTCTTCCTATAAGCCAGTTGATTTCTTGGGCTTTGAACTTGATTTGTTGAATTTTGGCTTTGATGTGTTGCTTCCAGGTTAGTCTGGAATCCAAGTGCATGCCCAGGTATTTGACTACATCGGTTTGTGGTATTGTACATTGGTTAAAGGAAACTTGAGGGCAGGTGTCTTCTCAGCGAAAAGGTAATATGCTTCGATTTGGCCTCGTTGATTTTTATTTTCCATTTTTTGGACCAGGTCACGATTTTGTTAAGATGACATTGCAGTTTCTGCGAGGCTACTTTGGGATCGAGATCAGTGGTTAAGATTGCGATATCATCGGCAAAAGTACAACAGGTAGAATCACCGTATTCTGGAAAATCACTTGTGTATAATAGATAAAGAAATGGACCTAAGACACTGCCTTGAGGAACACCTGCGTTTACCAGTTTGGGCTCAGTTGTTTCTTGGCCGATTTTTACTTGGAACTTTCTTGAGCATAAGTAAGATTCGAAGAATTTTGTGTATGATGGTAAAAGATTTCTGATTTTATGTAGAAGACCAAAGTGCCAGACTTTGTCAAACGCCTGGCTTACATCAAGGAACACGGCGGAACAGTACTTCTTGGCTTCGAAAGCTTTGTTGACAGTATCAACTATACGATGACACTGCTGTATAGTGGAGTGTTGTTTACGGAAGCCAAATTGATGATCCGGAACTATATTTGACTCTTTGGCAATGTTTTCTAGTAGCAACTTTTCAAATACTTTTGAAATTATTGGCAGTAGGCTTATTGGCCTGTATGAACTAACAATGTTAGGGTCTTTTCCAACTTTTGGAACCATTATAATGGAAGCCAATTTGAAAGAAGTTGGCCAGTAATTTAGTCTCAGTATTGCATTGAAGACATGAGTAATGAAAACATATCCAACTCTCGGAAGTTGTTTGAGCATTGTAGTTGATATTAAGTCGATTCCGACGGATTTGTTGTTTTTCAGTCGATGGATCTCCTTGTGGATTCGTGAACGGAAATTTGTCTAAATAATAATTTATGTGTACTCTCATGCTTCTACCTAAAGCTAAAATACTTTATTGCATTTAATCATGAAAAAATAATATTTAACTCTCTGAACTATAAATTTATGGTTTATCATATATTTTTTTGAAGCATATTTTACTCAAAATATTTTTTTTTTAAAATTCAAATAAAATTGTTTATATTTAGATATGGCTTTTAAAATCTTACCAGAACGTTTGCAATGTGAGGGTATATCAACAATGATTTTACTTTGGTTGAAAAAATCATAATATTTGCTCAAGCTACATTATATTATTATTTTATAAAATGTGAATGCTGATTTGTTCTTGCAAATTAAGCGAATTGCTATATTTGTTCATGATTCTCAGAGGTACTTGTTTTTGTTTGTGAATCAATGTTTTGGAATTTTAAATCCTTCGATCATATAGATTTTAATTTATTATTATACATGCGTTTAGCATATTATACTTTCTTCGGTTTTGCTTGTAAATTTTCAATTAAACCTATTTTTGTTAAATTCAATCATTTTTTTTGCATATTGGGAAAAAAGTTGCATACTGTTTTGAGTTAGTGAGTTAGTTAGAACTAGATTTGTTACTAGCTTATACAAGATACAGTTTAGGTTGATTTTTAATTCAACTAGATATTTTATTTTTACATCACAAAGCATCTTTATAACCTTATGCACATTACATACATATGCACTTATTTTATGTTAGAATGTTTTCAAGTAAATTCTATATTGAACTGTTTTTGATACACAATGTTATTATAGTAGTATATATGGTGTGTTATTTCAACATTGCACATACCGAACGTATTTTTTATAACATGATTTCTAAAAAAATCACAATGTTCTTTTTTTATTAATAAAATGTAAGGATTTATTATTCCTGTTTTCATACACTAATGTCCCAACTTCAAGATTTTATAATTAAAATATAATAATATTTTAATATGTAATTTTATTTTATTTTGTTTTTTTCTTTTGTCGGAAACTTTCAATCAATTTTATTTATACCTGAAGTAGAAGTAACATTGAAATACTATTGTTATTTGCATACCATTTAACTCATTATATTGTCATCAGATTCACTAGATGTCTACTAAAAATAGTTGTGAATTATATGGCAAAACATAAAAAATATATAAAATAAATTGTAAAAATTTAAAATAAATATATAATAAAAATATTTTTACGTCTCTGGAGATTAAAAAACACGTGTATTTCAATTTCGTTAGAATATACTTTCTTCAATTCACAATTTTTTTTAGAATTTGTAATTTTTTTATATGTCTTTTATATTATTACATTGTTTTGGAATTTACTAGATATTTATAGAAAAAAATTATGTTTCTAGTTAAATTTTTAAAAGAACAATGTTATTGATTTTTATTAAAATTGTGAATTATAATTATAAAAAACACATATATTCGATTTTTGTTGGAATATTTTTTTCTGATATTTTTTTACTTGTTGGAATAAGCAAGTTTCCATAGAAAATTTTTATGATACGTCATTTAGTTTGGTATATTGTTTTTAGATTTACTAGATATCACCTAAGGACATTTGTAAACTATAATACTTTTTCTAAGAATTTTATGACCAGTTATGTGTATATTTATGTAAAAAACAATATCAATGATTATGTGGCGTTCAAGTAAGTTCAGGCGAGAGAGAGAATAATATATTATTATGTCTTGACATTTTTATATTTCTGTAAACTATGAGATTTTCAATATGTTTTTGTTCTTTTTTTGTTCATTTAGATAGAATCTATCATAAATTGATATATGTTTCTTTATTGGTGACTGCCGATTTTAAGAGCAGCTTAAGAATCGCAATTGGTTGCGTCACAAATGTCATCCTAATTTAAATAGATTAGTCATTACAGCTCCGTAAATTGATCGTGTCAGCTTATTCATAAGCCCAGACTTTTTTTTCTGTCGGCCTACTTACTAAAAACTCCAAATCCTTGACGCCTATTCTAAAACTATTCCACAATCCACAGGATCGGTCCTCACACCAATTAGGTACAAGTGTTTCTGATCATCTTCGAATATGATGGTAAAACAATATGTCAAGACATTTCTATATATTTGTGATATTTTTGTTCAGTTATATTCTGCAATCTATATATATTTTATATTAAGCAGAGAATGCTAACAAGTATATGACAAAATAGTTGATTACAAATTAGTAGATACCCGCAGTGGCGTAATAAAAAAAACTACAAGTAAAATGAAAGTGTTATAATTAATTATACTATATTACGAATTCAAGTATTTTTCTTTAAGCCCGTCGGCTGGGCTTCCAGGTATATTTTACTTGTTAATTTGTTGGGATAGACGTTTGTTCTGCTTTTAAAATTGTTGGCAACCATTATAATTTCTTCTAGAATTGAAGGTATGTCCGTGTATTTATAGAGTATTTTTTTTATTTTTGTAAATTATGTGATTTTTAGTCAGATATAAATAATATATTATAAATTACAATTTCTGCAATTATTATTGAAATGCACAATTATAATCAACAGGCTCGTGTATCTCTATTTCATTGAAATAGTTTACCCATAGTTCATCATTTTAAGTGAGAACTCTGAAATATTAGTTCGAGATCTTCTTCCTACTAGTGAGAATGAACAACGTTCCCAAACGTGTTAATTGTTTAGGGTGGTCGACTGTTCTGGTTTTAAAATTGTTGGCAACCATAATTTGTTCTAGAATTGAAGGTCTTTATGGAGTTTTTTTCTTGTGAATTATATAATTTTTAGTCAGACATAAAAATATATTATAAATTACAATTTATACAATTATTATTGAAATGCACAATTATAATCAACAGGTTCGTGTATCTCTATTACATTGAATAGTTACCCATAGTTCAACATTTTTAAGAGAGATCTCTCAGATATTATTTCTAGAGCATCTTCCTACTAGTTTTGTTTTTTACAAAACTATTATCAAACCAATTTGGACTTACGGCTTGCAACTCTGGGGTGCGGCCAGCAAGTCAAAGATTACAATTTTGCAGAGATTCCAGAATAAAAATTTTAAACAGATTGCAAACGCCCCAAATTATGTTCCTACCTGGCTGTTACATCGAGATCTGCGCATACCAACAATTGGGGAATAGATTTTCCAGTATTGCATCAATACAAGTACTGACTAACACATCATCCCAATCAATTGGCGAATGGCCTGCTCAGACCAGTTCCACCTAAGCGACTTAAGAAACAAACTTGCAATGAAATACTACATAACATTAATTGAATATATATATATATATATATATGTATATATGATATTTATAATTAATAATTAAGACATTGTAATTAGAAGAAGCTATCAGTGGGTAGTATCCTTCTCACGCCATTTTTCATAATTGTCAAAATTTTAGCCTAATGTACATTGTATAGATTGCTATGATAAATAAAAAAAAATCTTCCTACAAGTGGGAATGAACAACGTTCCCTAGAAATCTCTAAATTACTTATGATTTCCAATCCGGTGGAGTGTAAGTCGACACGCGCTCTCCGGGTTAAACCCACTTTTTCAATCAACCGCCGCGGGCGGACACGCGCTCTGCGTTCGAACGACACGCGTTTCCGATCCCATTTTAGGGAAGACCTCCAAGGACTG
>NW_020537927.1:0-24943 GCF_003426905.1 Ctenocephalides felis | reverse complement strand
GATTTTTTTATAAGCTTTTGCAATGATTGTAAGAATTCAGAAACAGTAATGGAGTTTTAGATTTATGTATTGTAATTAAAACTGATTAGAAAATTTTCATTCCCTTAACATAGTTCACTTATAAATTCAATATTATAATATTATAAAGTATACTTTCCGATATTTGCCAGCTCAAGCTCTATTTTGACAATTTCACATACGCATACATACTGAACGTGTTTTTCTTTCATCTGGTGATAGAAGAAGCCCGACACGTGCGATAGCTTCTTCAGCACGTGCCCGCATTGTGCACTCCAAACACCGCTTATAATGTCAAATGTAAAGAATCCCAAGATAATATATCAGATATTTCAATTTTATTCCTGGAAATATAAAAATCTTATATGGATACAAATATACATCTACCAACAAATAAACACCAGTAGGTACATGTTACCATAAGTGTGAGGGTTGAAAATTTTAAGAATTTGAGAAATAATTAATGAAAAAATATTTTTTTGCTTTTATTTGGAGCGTGTGCAATGTGAAAAGATATAATGGAAAAGCTTAATTTGACTCAATTTTTTGCTGGATAATTTTATGAAAATTAATAAAATAATGTGTGATGTATCTATATTGAAACCAGACGAGTTGGCTTATGAAAGATGAATCATAAAACATTAGGATGTCATGACATTTTCTACTTCATATATGTATATATATATATATATATATAATATTTTTCTTCTCTCTTCTGCTTTCTGATTTTTGCCTTCTCTATTTTTACCTTACATGTTTTTTAGATCATGTCTATAGAATTGTCGATACCGTATTTTTCTACTGCATTTTCTGTAGCATTGCGGCAGAAAAACCCACAAGAAATTACTGTCATTGGTGGCGTTTTAAGTTTTATATTTCGTATCTTTTCTCCGCAACCGTTCAGAATTCATGATTTTACTCGCCAGTACCTCCAATCACTCATAAATTCATCCTTGGGGCTTAGAACTAATAAGAAGAAAAAGAACATATTTTGAAATAATATTGATTATCAGTATGTGTCAACATGACTGCACTTCTATCATTTTTATGGATTTTTACTTCTCACAAAATTTATTATGATTTTCAAGGATTTGTTTTATTTTTTTTGAATAGTTACATCCTTCATGCGTATGTAAATTTATAGTCTCTAATTTTAATTTTTTGTGCAAAATAATTTTTATAAAAATATTAGCTTATATAAATATAAAAAATAACACATTTTAGTTTACAAATAGTATCTATAAACATAAATGACCATCCTTTTTCCATACTGATGACGTCTATAAGACAACATCGAGATCTATTCACCCAAGAAAACACGATTGTGAAAACGTAGTTTTTCCAGAATATGCCACGCAATCGGTTTTGTCTTCTTTTCCCAACCTATCGGATAAATCAAGTTGTGACACAAAAAGGAAAATAATGATTGAGTATTATACACACTACCATAAATTCATTCGACGTATTTTCAGGCTGCTATTAAAACTTCAATAATGCAAACAAAACCGATTTCACAGCGTTGATTTATTCAGTTATATTATGAAAAAAGTGAAATAAAAATTATATTATTCAGGGTAATTTCAAACTTAATTAAAATGAATCGTAATTTATACATAAATTATTTCCAAGCGATAAATGACAACAAAAACTCAATCTAAAGCTGTTCGAACGTATTTTTATTTTATTAAATTGGCCATGAAGGTGACAATCTTCATGGCATTGAGCTTCTACACGAGATGGTTGCTACCCCTGGTAGAGGGGGTAGCGGAATGTTCAAAGGGACTAATTGCACACTTCTAAAAGTAAAGTCCGCGCAACAGAATGTTTAATAAATAATAAATAAATATATCTTCTTTTATTATAACTTAATAACAAATCATTGATTATGATAAGAACGCAACAAATACATAATATACAAACAAATCAGTGTTTAATACAGTCCACAGCTACAAGGATTAAATTATAACCCAACAACCTGAGTTAATCGAAGAAGAGTTTTAATAAATTCCATAACTACGTAAATTTGTGTATCCATTTTTTACCACAGTCTTAAATAAGATAAGACAAATTTGGTTATATTGACGTAGCATATGTAGTTTGTACGAATATAGAAGTAGTTATGACTCTACAATACCTAATCATACAATAATGATTGAGTATTATACACACTGCCATAAATTTACTTGACATATTTTCTTAATTAATATTTTAGTACGCTCATAATAAAAAATTAATATCCCATTTTATATCAAATCACTTTTTGAATTATTCAATTATGTTATGATACAATAAAACGTGAAATAAAAATGATATTATTCAGCATATTTTCAAACTTTCTTTTTTTTTAAATTCTATTCATTTTGCAATCTGTAGATAAAACACTGAGCAGAGATTGTTAATAATATAGTAAAGGGATATAATTTAATTGTAGTAGATGCTTTTAAAAACATAATAATACAGAAGGTCAAAAAAATAATATGAAGGTTACTAAATGAGATTAATTGGTAATTTTGGCTTCAGTCATTTTTGCTGGTGGGCTGGGCTTCCCAATATACTTGGGCTGGCTAAATCGTTAGGATGGACGTCTATTTTGTTCAAACTTGATTACTAGCATCACACTCAAGTAAACCGTATTTAATAAATGATTATAAAACCTACTAAAATTGTATGATTTAAAATAAATACATCACATGCTATATTTTCTGTGCTTCATGCTACTACAAAGTTAGTAGTACTCAGTACCTATTGAAGTAGTATTTGACTATACAATAATTGTATCAATTTGATTAGTTATTGCAAATGACTACACAAGATCTAATTTGTCCACGATAATCATTCATTAAATTTTATGAAACCTTTTCTTCATAGTTAGCTCATTAGGCTTTAATCAAACTCATGTACCTTCTATTTCAGTTATCTGCTGCAGCATCATTAGCAGCTTTTTTTTATTTTTTTCGCATTTTTCCTTTGTTTCTTAGCATCCCCAAGTCTCAGTATTTCTTATATATTTTACTCACAGATTCCTGGAAGTATTTGGCACGTGGCAGTTGCGTTTCCGATGACGACGTACGTTCGGTACGTGATGAGAATTTTGACGATTGACGAACCTTCGAAGGGTTAGGCCTGGTGTACATTAAAAACTTATTTTTTTATATAAAAAAGTAATGCGGAACTAGTGTTTTATTTTATTCAGGGAAGTGGATTGAGGATTTTTGCGATGAGATTTGATAAAATTAATTAACATTGAATCAACTAATTTGTTCATATTATAAAGGGTCTTCTCATTGGAGAAGATTTTAAAGGTGATGACAGACTCGTAGAACATTTTTGTAATTCTTGATATAATATGCACTTCTTATTGTTTTAAAAATTTATGATAAACGAGATGGGTAATATGTATTGGATTTTAGTGAAACCTTTAGAATTTTATCACTTAGCTACATAATTTTACAAACTGTATTGATCTGTGTTGCTCATTTAAGTACCCCTTGATATGAAATTTAATTGATTTATTTCATTATTGAAAATTAAAATTAATGAAGTTTATAAGTGATTTGTAATTCATACCAAATTGATAGGCACACTCTAACAAACCAATGAATGGATTTGTACGAAGTAGCTTTGAAAAGTAGGTATATTGTCGAGAGAGTAAAATTAACTAAAGTAAATATAAGATTATATAAACTTATAAATTATACTTGGAGAGGAAGGTGTAGTACATTTTCCGAAAGAACTAAAACACTGGCAGAATACCCATAGAGGGTAACCCACTTACAAAGTAGTCGAAATACTTATGCACTTGTTTCCATTCTGCGCATATTACACTCAATTTCCTTTTATTGTTATATTCCCAGAACTTATCTTCTTTAAAAGTAGAGTACTTTTTCTTTATATTCAAAGGTAAATAAATTTCATACAAAATGAAGCACTTGTTCTTTGTACACTGCTTAAATACATATATAAGTCGATTTGCAAGGTACTTATTATTCATAAGGTGGACATAAATGTTTGAAACGAGGTTAAAGAGATTGAAAGAAATTTCGTTTTCCGAAGTAATTTTTTTCACTATGTTCTTGAGTTAGCTTTAGGTAAGAGATTAATATAGAGAACTGATATGTCGTTATGGATTTTTTGATACTCTACATGATGATGATAAAATATTCTGATATTGTCGATTCTCAATGATAATTTCCAATGGTAGCATGTGTGAAATGTCGTTGTTCTTGATGAAAAATCTGGCATTTGCCAGGGAATATAGGAATAAATGTAGGGTGTACTTAATAATAATATAATTTACTACAATTATAAACGGTAAACAAATATCTCTTATATGTCTATTGCCTATGCAGTTTTAAATATCATATTAATTTCCATAAAATAATTACGACATGATGATCTCTGAGAGACACAAATGTTTGCAAATGTAATCCTTTGTTTGAATACTGAGACTGAAAATTGTGAGGGCAATTTATATAAAATTAAATGAACTCATATAATGATATCTTTGTTTCTAAATTGACCCAAAAATATGAAATGTTTGAACAATGACATGGGTCACATGGGTTACGCAGCAAAAAGTTAAATTAATATTTTATTAATTAAAATATTTTCATTAAAAATATTTTATTGCACTTCAATTTGTACCGCTTCAGCTTTCTAACTTATTTACAACGTTTCAAAATGTTATTACAACTGTAGAAACTTTTTTGATGGCATTTGGAACTTTTAGCGATTTAACATGACAGAATAGTGATCTAGCTTCATAAATATAAATGGAGATATAACTGGAGTTGATATTGAAGCTAAATACATCATTTTAAACGGTATTATCAATTTTTGTACAGCCAATGCACAAACGTGACTAGTAATAATTTCTGTGAGTAATACTGCAATAACTTTTAATGATATCTAATCTGCAAATAAAAGCTAAAGCAAAATTTGGCATGGTATCATCAATTAGTTTTTGGAAGTAATTAGTTACAGATATTTCAGTAGTTCATTTTTTTGAAAATTTGAAAAATTACTTCACAAACCTGTGGAGGACACTTTTTTGCTCCTCCTGGTTCATTTTTATTTTTCATTCCTGGCAACACTGTGTCACTTGAAACAACGATGTATGTATTATGCAAGCGTATTAATACTCACATGCCACCGTCGAGAGGTGACGTCGGTCCACAGAGATTACCAAGCTGAAATTTAAAAATAGATGGAAAGTTCGTAACTTTAAAAGTTTTAAATCCAACTATTCTTATGGTCTAAGTTTTCCATCGATTTATTCTTTGCATAAAGGATTAAATATACGTTCAAAGCAGATATAAAAGAGAAGTATGAAATTTCAGAACTGATCCACAGTTCGGTATACAGTTATGTTACTTGTTGATTGAAAGAGTTCAATTTAAAGTTTAACAATGATTTATTTTACTTGTATTTTTACCAATATAATATTTTTATCGCGATGGAACTAAAAAGCTTATGGCCAGCTACACAATAAAGATTCGATATTTATTTCTCTCCGTCAGCGACATTATATGGTAAAGATTTACTATGAATTATTCGATACTTCAGCGGCTTTATCATAATACGGATAGCTATATGAAATTGCTTTTCAAAATACTCGTAAATTCCTTGGGATATTTTGACGTTATTGACATTTTACTCGTTTCAAAAAAAAAAAAAATCAGATATCTTAGCATTCTTCACGGCGATTTTGTACTTGATCCTGCCTTGGATTAAGATACGGGCAACCGTGACACCCGACACTGCCGGGTCCGCATGCAAATTCATTCCCGCGCACATTCTTATTCATATGCTGCAAACAGAGTGTCTGTAACAAGGGATCTAGAAATTATTTTATTCATTGGACAAGTGTAATGAATAGTCAATGTAAACTTATTGCATCACTAAATTGAATATATATATGTATGTATAAATTGAATTTGATGCTGGATAATAAAAATTGTATTAATTCTTCATAAGTTTTATTGATACCTATACGTTTTGGCTAACATCCTCGTATTAGCTGTGAAAGCGCTAAGGAGGCATCCATTAATCACGTGACCAATTTTACAAGGATTGTTGAAACCCCACTCCCACCCTCTGGTGATATGTGGTGATATTTAAAATTACTCCTCCCTCCCCCAACAAACATCATGTGTATTTTTAGTTACGAGAAAAAAATGAATTTTTTTTGATTTTTTGAAAATGTTTAGATTTTTTTAAAAAGAACTCAGGTAAAAAATAAATACACGTGATATCTTACTTCTACCCCTTCTTCTCCCAAGTGATATTTTGTGATTTTATGTCAAACACCCCTTCCCTTTAAATTGACTCTGAACAGTACAGACAAACAAAGACCGATTATTTATTCCATATTACTTTTACATTTCACACGACTGACTTGATACTGAACTGCTGAACTACATGATTCAACTAAAACTCAACTGCCACTAACTGAGCTCTAAACTGAAACCAACTGTCTACATAACTAAAACTAAGCTATCTAACTGTACGTTATTGCAAGGCTTTTTATACTACTTAGTCAAGTAGGGTGACTTAATCTCTTTAAGATATACATTTTATTACTTTGCATATACATTATAAAAATCTATAAGTACGAAGAACAATAGATGATTAACCAAATTTGTTGCATTTTTCATTTGAGGTTTTGTTAAAGTTGATAAACTACAATGCATAATTGTGCCGATGAATAATCAAACATACTGCGCAATTTTCATATTGACCGTTAGTAATAAAGAATACCGTTAATAATAATAATTACGAACGGGGAACGTAGTGTCTAACAATATATATATATATATATATATATATATATATATATATACATATAAACACATATACATATATATGTATATATATATACTATATATACACACACATATATATATATATAAATATATATATATATATATATATATATATATACATATACATATGAATATATAAAGTTCTTTTGTTTTTCCAAAGGTCTCTGCCGGAACAATAACATTTTTAATAAATGTTTTGTCAAGGTATACATGAACAGATGTCGATCACATTAGGATAAATAGAGAGGAATATATATTGTGAGATATGGTTTTATTAAAAAAGTTTTGATAAATATTTTGAAATCTGCATAAAAGAATTGTATCTATGATACTATTTCAATTTTGGATATATTTGGTAAAAATAACGACAAAAATGTGCGAGCAAATAATTGATTTTTTCTATAATTATGATAAAATATGAAAAATGTTTTGTTTGATTTTATGAATTTATTCGAATCATGATTAAATAATAAATTATCATTTTCCTTGAAGCAAATTAAATCATAAATTGTCATTTTTAAAACTATACTGAAAGTAATCAAAGAAATCATACTAAAACATTCCACTCCATAAATATTAGACGAAAAAAATTTACCAACATTATAAAACTCACAAAAAATTATTGTTAATTTTCCTCAATTTTTTATTTCAATGTCTCCGAATCTGTCGAGTTTGCCTTACCAAAAATTCAACAGGCTCTCAAATACATCAATACATGTCAGAAAAGTTACAATATATCCGATGCATAATAACATAATTTTTTTCCTAAAGAATGTTAAAATGATCGCTAAATGAATGAAATGAATCGCTATTGACTTTTAGCGGTTTCTATAATTTATCCTACAGAAGTTAACAATGTAAATTAAAACATAGAAAGCTCAATAGGAAATATTTACAACTTGCTATAAAAGATTTTATTTATTATAAAGCTCTTTACATTGTTCTATATGCAGCAAGTATGATACAAGACATTAAAGCAAACTTCCTTAAGTAGTAGTATTACAATATTATATGCAAACTCTATTCTGAGAGATATGGTATGAAATAAATATATTACCATAATACAAAATAATATTATACGTACATTTAATGCAGGCTGACATTGTACGCAAATTTAATATATATTTACATCGTTGCATGAATGTAAATAAAATGTTTATGTTTGTAATATAGTTATGTGGAAGATAAAGCAGTTAATAAATTAATTTCAAATATATTACAAAACTATAAATCATGAAAAGCAATAAAATGAATATTTTTATATTAATGACTATATTGAAGTTGACCCCTTTTGTAAAAAATGTGTTTGAAAAAATTAGATCAAAGAACTTTGTATATTAACTATTTTAATAGTTTTAACGAATTTTATTTTTTATCAGATATCAGTAAAATATAATAAAATCCGCAAGTTCTTAATTTATTCTTTGTTCTTAAATATTCAGAATTTAATTAACACATTCAGTGCTAACCTTGTGTTGCTTATACTTATTCCTGTCCTAAACTTTCTTGTTCGTTTATTATTAAATTAATCATTTCTAGGCATGTTAGCTAGAAATTAAAAAAGAAAATTATATGATTAATCACATATTCAAACTTCTACATAATATCAGATATTTCATCGCTTTTAACGTCTCAAAGCTCGTAAAATGTCAGACGTCTGTTATTCCAAACAACAGTTGTTGAAATTCATAGAATTTTGGCGAAAGTACAATGTAAATGTTCAAACAAATTTATTAGTTTAATCATACCTAATTGCCGTGATATTAAATACCGTGTAATACGAACTAACTTGATGTTGAAACCGCACGAACATTTGTTGAGGGCTAAACGAAAACATTTAATAATAACAGTGTTCTAAAATTATAAGCCAACTGGGAAATCAAACTAATATTAAAAGTACGCACACCTGAATGGGCTCATCTGACCATAATTAACGTGATATGCATGTTGACAAGTAGCGTCTGTGGAATTAATTTGGTAAATTAAACTCATTAAACTAAATTATTAAAATTTTATTTATATGTATTATATATATATATATATATAAATATTCGGCTTGTACGCCAAAGTTTCAAGTTAGTCTGATATCAAGCAGTAGTGATATCGTAAAAAATTTACGATCTTATCCGACATTGTTGCAACTAATCAAATGTTTAGTCTTAGAAGAATTCTAATAATAAATATGTACTGAATATAAATAACCAACCGTTAGTTTGTCTTCTAAAAAGCTTTTGGTTGCAAGTTATATAGTATCATTACAACAGCTCATAAGACTGTTAAATTCTAATTGTTTAAGAACAGTGTTGTTTAATTTAATTAATCTACCAGTTTTAAAAAGCTTAGCTTTAATTACAAAATCACTTACTGCAGTGAAAATTCTTTTTCTAAATAATATCATGAAAGCAAATTAAGTTTATAGCAAATAAAAATTTTATTTTGATTGCTATTTAAAATATCATTGAAAAAACTATTGTTTGATTGCTATAGACTATAATAATAATAACCAATCAAACTAGTTGGTTTGGTATTTAGCCTTGAGGCAAGTTACATGAACTTCCCGATATGTTCAAATAATTGACTTAATCGATAAAAAATAAATTAATTTATGAGTGATTAAAAGTATTCCAAGTGGATTTATTACACATAATTGAAAACGAACGAACACTTTGACTCGGAGTATTTTCTAAAATCAATAATTTTTATAATTGAACCAGTTTGCAGAACATAATGGTTTATTATGTTCAAGACTAAGTACTATTATACCAAGTAAATAGTCTAATTCTAATTTTAACAAATGTCAAATGAATTACTCATTTTCTCAAACTCTGATGAATTTTTAAAATCAAACTATTTGTCAAAAGGGCGTGATATTTCAGTAAGTTATATAAAATTAGCGAATCGGATTTTTTGATGAAAACATAAACTTCTCCTTCGGGAAGTTAACAATAAACTATTGTTTGATTGCTACAGAACAAAAATTATAGCAAAACTATTTCAAGAATTCAATTGTAATATTATTCAATTAACCATCGGTATTATTGTTTACTCTTGCAGTGAAATAGAAATTATCAAAAATATGTATTTCTAAATCATTAAAAGGTATAAAATAAAACAAGATATAAAACTTTAGAATGTTGGTTAAATAGTTCCACCTTCCCCCGGTATCCCCTACGTATCAGACCACAAATTGCATGGGGTCGGCTTAATAAAGTTTTTGGTCTATGCAGTTTGAAAACTTGTCACTAACAAGATGTCAGTTCTGATGCCCCTCGACGTAAGAGTTTTGTGCGGTTTTCTCACATAAAACTTATATTAGCGGTCGCGCTGAGTAATTCCAGTCAACATCATCTCATTTCTTTGAACGCGACGTTGCTTTAAGCGCTTTTGTTCGAGTTTTCACAGTAAAACAACCAACAATCTATTTGATGTATTTTTAATGGAGAGAGACAAAAACGAACACAGGGAAATAATCAAATTTCTTGTACAAAGCAGTAATTTTATAATGATATTAATACTGGGTATATCAATTGAAAACCCAAATAGGATGGTATTTTAAATAGATGATAAACATATATTATTGATTAATAATTGTCACTAGTTGTATTTGTCACTTAGCCTTGGCAAGTTGCATAAACTTCATGACACGTGTAAATAATCGACTTTACTACACAGAATCTTAACAATAACATACAATTTTGAAAATAATAATTGTTTTATGATATATATATATATATATATATATATAATAATAATAATAATAATAATGCGGCTTATAAATTAATATTAATCTGAAGTCCTGTTTTCGGTGATAATTTGTTCACATACTCAACTCATTTTGTTTATACAGAAGAATTAACTTTTATTTCGCTCTTTCATTTTTATTGAAACGTGTATTTTTTGTTGATACAATAAATTGCAAATAAGCATTCTTAACAATTTTATAAGCATTCATAAACGGATTAAAACAAAGTTAATATTATTTTAGAGTAGTATATGATTCACACCAGTGAGTTATTTTCTTATTAAGGCCCTTGCATCACATCTTTTGAGATTTCTAGAGCTGGTACATTGAGAACTGATCTTTAGTAACTCATTTGAATGATCAATTTTTGTACTTGATTATTATTTCTGTCTCAAATTATCTTAGTTTTTTAATTTATTATGGATAGTAAAATTGGAGACGTACCAGGTGCGTTTAGAACATTTATTAAAATGTGTATGATGATTTTTAATATGTATATGATAATTTCAATAAACTTTTACAATTAAAAGTGCGCTTCAAAAGTATCAAATGATTCTTTTGAATCTAAAAGCGTCATAAAAATTAGAAATTTTATAATTATTTCACATATTGGTCGTGTGTTCTAAGCGACTATATTTGTCTATCATTGATATAATAGTAACATCTACTTTTTGTTATTATATTACTTCTTGTTTCATTTCATCATATAATTCACAACTGTCTTTAGTCGACATCTAGTAAATTTAAAAATAATATAATTAGATTACATATGGCAAATAAATTGAAAATAGTAGAAGTAGCCATAGGTTAGAGCAACACTCCTCACGATTCGATATTTCTGTAAAGAAAACATATAAAGTATTATACATCGTTAGAAAGGTCTCAAAATTCTTAGTTTTTTTCCCATATATCGCAACCTCGAATTCCAAACGGTGTGGCCTACAGGCGAGTTGCTGAACAAAGTTTTTTCGTATCTTTTACGGTTTAGATAGTATAGAGCAATATGTGTAGTTGTTAACTTGTCAAAATGCAAAGTGCGGTTAGGTTGGAGCAACACTCCTCACGATTCGATATTTCGTTAGATCGTTAGAAAGGTCTCAAAATTCTTAGTTTTTTCCCATATATCGCAACTTCGAATTCCAAACGGTGTGGCCTACAGGCGAGTTGCTGTCAAAAAATTTCAGGAAAATCGGAAAATCTTCTACTTAAATTACAAAATACATTTGTTTAGGTTAATTATATTACTTCTACTTATTGTTAATATACATTCAACATTATCTTCGATAGTCTGTTCAAAGGTTTTCTGGAAAGTAAAAATTGTTTTTAGATTTTTTATTCCATTTTGTGTTTAATATCAAATTTAACTAAATTTGTAAACTGCTCCACCGCAACACCGGTGTCCTCTCTCCTCATCTGTGGTGCCGTTGCATTGCGATTCTGCAGTGAAATGTAGGATAATTACGAAATAATATAAAGAGACTAAAGTTTATAGGCGCCGCCGTCGAGCCATTAATGGGAATTTGTAATTAACGAATGCGACCCCGTGGAGATTTCGTGAGTCGCACGTAGTGTTTTATAAAGCCATCAAGTTATAACGCAAGCACTGTTCATTATTATTCCGTCATAACGACATTTAACTTCGAATCAAATTGAACAGGAGATTAATTGGAATTTACCGAAATTTTGTGAGTTTTGGGGAATTTCTCGATTTACATTTAGATGTTTAATTATGTCGAGCCATTGACGGAGGATTCTAATAGGGCAATTAAAAGATGCTGTTAGCCTTAATTTACTTATTGTAATGGATCGCTTTATATACTGGAAGTACTAAATGGGATAAATATTTATTTTTACCATTCTATATTAGAATTTGTAGAAATAAATCTTTGAAAAAAGAAAACAATATACAAATTTATTTGTTTTTGCCAATTATAATGTTAACATAAAATCAATGACTATTATTTTGCCCCAGCAGATCAGTTTTTTTTCTAAATACAATCATATTTGCTTGATTCTACATACTTACCTAAATTGGATTTATGATTGAAAACATGCATTTTATATATTTTTCTATAGTTTAAAATGTATTTTTATATTTTGGATTTAAAATAGAACTTGTTTAAGTAGCATTTTGCCTTAAGGCAAGACTTAATCTATACGAGTTGAGATGAAGCTATTTGATAAAATTTTCAAACCTTTGTTTCGAAAATCTGATTTCCAATTTAGTTCTTTTGAACATAATTATTATATCCGTAACTACATTATTTAATTCAATGAAGTAAGTCCTTTTCAATTTTATTCAATGGCATTAAAATTTTTGAAAAAAGTCCAGCCGTTTTTGGGAAAACAATGACTAAAGGCTAAATTTTGGCTCAAATACATATACACATAGTTTTTTCAATGCTGGGTTAAACGATTCAAAAAGATTCGAAATGTTGAGCAAACATGAAAAAGACTTATTATTTTTGAGCAAGTTTTTATCGAATTTTATATTTTTTTGAAATAGATGGGGTTGTTTTGTAAAAAACCGACGTCTAACGACTAAACAACAAAATTTGGCCTTATATAATATTTGTTGATGACTCTGCATAATTCTGTTTTAATTTGGCTTTACATGTATATTTTTTCCATTCCGGGTTCCAAACGATTCAGAACGACTCTAAATGTCGAATAAACGTAAAATTAGCTATTTAAATTTTCTGGTGATAACGTAAATTATATCTTTGGTAAGCTAAAAAAACCTATTTGCTAGTTTACTCCAAATTAAAATAAATTTAAGCAGAGCCACCAAGAAACAATATATTAGTCTAATACTCTACATGTCATAGATAAGGAAACTACATATGTTTTGCCCCATCTTATTTCTAATAGTCATGTCTCTTTTATTTCGCCAGTGTAAAAAATAGCGAGACCAAACACATGGCGCACATCATTACGGATATATTTGCGAGAGAAATAAAAAAAATGTTAATATCTGCGATAGCGTCTTCTTTCGTGAAAAATAGACTGGATGACTCTGCATTATGATCACACGACGGACATGGTCTAGAAAATGTACTCCGTTTTGTTCCGGGCAGTTTGTAAGCAGATGGTGCTATAGGCGTGGTTTGCTTAAAGACATAGTAAATTGCTTTTGTGGAACTTTGGGAAACAACTTGTAGCACGCAAACAGAACGTTTTTTTTATTAATAGTATCTGAGGAACAAACTATATAAAATAACACCTACAATTTATTTTCAGAATATTTCTTCTTTTATGCTTTTCAATTTAAATTGTGATAGAGTGTTACCTTCCATTTTAATATCAAAATATTTAATACATTTTGATAACATGATGCCTGTTCAATATGTGATATGTTTGATCAACTTCTAGCCAAAATAGTTAGCCAAAAATAATTATAATATTTAAATAAAATGGTATAGACTGTTAAAAAATGCTGAAGATCGTTCCAAAATTACTCTGACATTTATTGAGGACGCTTTTCTAAAATAGGATTATAAAGTGTTCTTGTACATTATATATTGATGTGTGATGAATGAGATTAATATGTAGTTTGTAGCTTTGTATAAGCAAAGTTTTCTGAAAATCATATTTTTAAACTCCACAGGACAAATATCATAACGCCTGCTTTGGGTTTTATTAAATAGTTTATTTTCTCGTTAATCCCAAAAATTTTTCTCATTCCGGAATTTGCGTGTGACGGAATTAAAATTAGCCCCATAATATCGAAAGATAATTGAAAAATTATACTTTATGGAAACTAAATATGAAAAATATTGTAGTTTATTATTTCATGTTTATTGCTAGATCACATAAAGAACTCAATTTGTTTTTTACAATTTTTCACAAAATTATGAGCTTTGGATATTATGAGCTTTTAAGTGCAAACTAGAGCTTTGGTGAAATTGTGACCATATTTCGGTTATTATGGTAAATTCTTATTAACTTTGTTTATTTAATCTAACAAATTGTACCTAACCGTGAATAATAGTTCTAAGACTACAGTGAAAATAATACAATTGTCTCAAGTTTTCAAGACTCTTTGTTGTACTAGGAATTTAAATTTTTCAAAATCAACGTCAAGACGAAACGGCGTGATAGTATTGACCCTGTAAAAAATATTTAAAACAACATTTTAATCAAAAAAATACAGAAGAAGTAGGAAAATATGTTTTTCAAGAATCCAATTAGTTTTTTTACAAATTTTTACAAAATTATGAACTTTGGATATTATGAGGTGTTAAGTGCAAACTAAAGCTTTGGTGAAATTATGACCATTTTTCGGTTATTATGGTTAATTTTTATTATTTTTTTTCATTTGAACTTAGAAATCGTGATTACAGTGATATAATAGTTCTAATGACAGTGACAATTAGATCTAATAACATAAATTAGTTCTAATAACAGAAGAGTTAGGAAAATATATTTTTCAATTTTCAGCATTTAAAAATATTTTTTCTTACTCTTTGTAGCATTCGTAAAACTAAATCGGAAACAGATTTTCTATTGTAACAACTATTTTTAAGTACGTAATATTGATTATTGAAAATAACACCAAATTTGCATAATGTGAACTGAAAATGTATGATTGTTAATAATTAACATCGATCTAACTGATTATATGAACTACAAAGTACATGAACTATAAATGTTGATTGATTTTTATAATACCAAACATCCTTAGGGGGCGTCTATTAATCACGTGAGCGAGTTTTTAACGATTTTTGGACTGCCCTCCTCCTTGGTGATACACGGTGATATTCAAAATTACCCCCCTCCCCCACCAACTTCAAGTGTATTTTTAGTCACGTGAAAAAACTGTAATTTTTTTTATTTTTTTGAAAATGTTTGAACTTTTAAAAAAATAGTTAAAAAATAATTACACGTGATATATTACTATACTCTTTCCTCCCCCATGTGATATTTTGTGATTTTTTGTCAAACCTAAAAACCTCACTCCCCCTTAACAGTAAGAGACCTTAAAACGATGTAGTTCTTTTGAAATGGAACATCCTATGTGTATATAGACAATCTACTTTTCTTCTAAAGGTTTTTTATTCCTTTCTACTAAAAATTAATCTATCGCTTGTTGAAGATTTACAACATGAACGCGTAAACTCAATTTAGGAAACTATGGGTCGCCCGAGTCCTAACTTAATCAGCGGCGATCCGCTCATATGCGGTCGCTTTCCTTGAACGGTTTCAGCACTTGCGTCAGGAAGAAAAGGCGGTCATGAAGTCGATTTAGTAATTACGGAAAGTTTCCTTAGACTTTTTGTTATTCGGTCGCAGTGCCGATGATCTCATCCGTGCAACCGGCCGAGAATAGCACGTGCGTCCGTCCTATACCAAAAGCACCGATAGAAGAAACGTGGGACGCCGAACATAGAGGTGGGCTACGAGACATTCATACATCCAGAAAAATTACATGTCTAGTGGAAATTGACATAAAAGAAAAGATTTTATGTGCCTCATGGGATCAGTCTATAGTTTAACCACATCAATTCCATAATTTGTGGTTTTCTTTCACTTTTGAAGGTTTGAAGAATAATCCTTCACTGGAAAGTAAATTAATTGAAATATAACAGTGATCTTAACATACTTAAATATAATAGTAATCTAAAATACTGGGACCCCGAACAAAGAGGTGGGCTACAAGACATTCATACATCCAGAAAAATTACATGTCTAGTGGAATTTGACATAGAAGAAAAGATTTTATGTGCCTCATGTCTTCAGTCTATAGTTTGACCACGTCCATTCGATAATTTTTGTTTTTTTCTCATCTGATGGTTTGAAGAATAATCTTTCGCTGGAAGGTTTGATAATTAATCATCGTGAACTCTAAAATGCTTAGTTGCAAAAGGTTGAAGAAGAATATTCTAAGGATGTCGAAATTAATGTCGAACCGAAACGGGATGATAGTATTGACCTTGTACTGAAAAAAGTTTAGAAAAAGAATCATCTCGCGTTGTTTGGATATTATGAGCTTTTAAGTGCAAACTAGAGCTTTAGTGAAATTATGATCATTTTTCGGTTATTGTGGTTAATTCTGTTCATTTAAACTTTGGAACCGTAGCTGTGAATAATAGTTGTAGGATCACAGTGAAAATAATAAAACATAGTTGAACTAAAAATTTAAATTTTTCAAAATAGATGTCAAGACGATAGTATTGACGCTGTCCTGAAAAAAGTTAGAAAAAGAATTATCTCACGTTGTTTGGATATTATGAGGTTTTAAGTGCAATTATGACAGTTCGGTTATTGTGGTTTATTTTTATTAAATTTGTTCATTAACTTTGGAATCTTAACTGTTACAGGATCACAGTAAAACGCAACGTTGTGTCACTATTGATCTTGTACTGAAAAAAATTAGAAAAAGAATTAGCTCATGTTGTTTGGATATTATGAGCTTTTAAGTTCAAACTAGAGCTTTGGTGAAATTTTGACTGTTTTTCAGTTATCGTGGTTAATTTTTATTAATTTTGTTTATTAACTTTGGAATCGTAATCGTTCTAGGACAGTGAAAATAATAATATAATTGTTCCCAGTTTTTCAAGCCTTTTTGTTGAACTATGATTTAAAATTTTTCATAATCGTTTGACTTTGTGAGGCCCTCCATCAGAAAAAAATTTACTAAAGTGTCTTGGAGTTTTATCAAAAGTTGGCATTCAATTAGGATTGTAAAATGGTAAAATACTTGATAATACGATTATTGAAGAAAAATCGAGTAAAAAATAAAAATCTCAAAATAACACTATAACGGCTAAAGCATTTCGCTCACATTTAGTTCACAACAGTCATTTGATCTGATTGTGAGTAAAATGCACTAGCAAAAATCATGTCTTTTTTAGGTTTTTATTTTTTCACTCGCAATTTTTCAATAATAGAATTTTCAAATATTTTTTTACCATTTGATTGCTCTACTGCGTGAAATCAAATTAAGTATTAAACACAAAAAATAGCATTATCATAACTCTTAAATTTAGTAATAAATAATATTTAGATATGTACTTTATTTTAGATATTTTTCTAATTATTTTATAAATGTGTTTATATCATATCGCACATCACAAATTTAGAGTGATAATTAAATTTCACCCTTAAATTTAATTAAGAATTCACTCTATCTCAAAATGCTTTTACGAGGGTCAGTTTAATTTTGGTACATACTTTATATGAGTAACATTCCAAAGAGAGAAAGGAAACTTCGTTAAATGTCTTTGTGCCTTTAATGAGACAAAAGGACCATTTCACAACTTCAATTCTGTCTCGAGACTTATGTGTGCTCGAAAATATGCGGCATTGTTTTAACTTTGCCGTCTGATATGGCTTTGTTAAAATAAATTCAGAAACTTTATAGTCTCTTTATATACATTTATAAGCTGGATACTTGATGTAATAACTGTCCTTCTTTGTAGTCTCTAATTTACTAAAATAGTAAAATGAGGCATTCTATGAGAAGACAAGCTAGTCTATAATGTTTGTATGCTATGCTTAGCTTTATTTGAAAATATTCCAGACTTTATAATGGTTTTGCAGATTTTTGGATATTTACTTAGTTATCAATTTGCAACTTTATGCGAATTTTGTTTTTAAATTATGTGAAATGTATATTTGTAAATATTACAATATTAAGGTTGAAACAGTTCAAGTGTTGGAAAGTGTTGATCCCTTTCAGTGCCTCCTTTCAGGGCTTTTTCTGATACCATTCTATGAGATATAAGACGTTTTTCGTTTCCTCGTAATATATCCTCATTCCCATATTCCACTTTTACTTTCCTATCTGCCGCTCCTTACATTTTATTGGATCCCTCAAATTTTATTGGTTACAGCCATTAAACTGTATTCAGTTTATTGCCAATGTTTTTGTGTAGTCCCGTGTGTCGCCACTTATTTTGTATATTATTCCGCTCACCTCCTTATACATTTATAAAATAAGCATTTTCTTGTATTTAGAACACGCATTCTCAAGGTAATAAAGTACCTTGAAAATTATTTTAATGTGAAAACTTAGGAAGGCTTTTTTTTGTTGGCCATTGACTGATTTTACTATCAACTATCTCATTGTGAAATATAGTTTATTTTAAATACTGAATTGAAGACAACCCTATAGCAGGTTTTCAAATTGGAGTATATCTACAATGTCTTGAAGGGCCAGTTTTGCTTGAAAACATCTTATTAGCTATATTCCCAAGTGAAAATTGATGTCACTACTGCTTGACATTAGGCTGTCCGAGGCGGGTATTGAATTGTATCCCATACCCCTAATTTATTATTTAAGGTTTTTTGGACTCTTCTCCCTTTTTCAACTATTTCAAGTATTTCCTTTCTGCCACCAAACATCACGTATATTTTTAGTTACGAGAAAACATTGGAACAATTTTGAATTTTTTTTGAAAATATTTGGATTTTTTTAAAACGTTCAGGTAAAAAATAAATATGTGATATCTTACTAGATACCTTCCACTCCCTACGTGATATTTTGTGATTTTTTCTCTCTTCCTAAAAACTTCACTTGATTAATGGCATCCTTATCTTTAGAGAGCCTGCAAATGCAATGTAGATCCAATACTGACTAAACAAAGGACAAAATTGCTTTTATTGGTATTGATATTGTGTTAAAGTGTTTTTTCAACTGAATTTTATTAATAAGTGTAAGAGAGGTTGGCAAGCACTGATATTTTATATTCTGGGAGAGACATGCATGTTTTTACGTTATTCTCACCAGGAGGTTGATGTAAACTCGAACGCAATAAAGCTAAACAAAGTATCGTTCAAGATAAAACTGTTTGTGCTCAAAATAGAAATAATAACACATTTTGAAAATGGGAGGAAAATATAATAATACTTCTTATTTTTTAATATATATATTTTTTTGAATATATTTTAACAGCAATCAGAACCTTACGTCCTATGAGCTGTTGGGCTGAAACTTCTCCTTTCTTCGTATTTTTTAGATGGTAACCCAATGGTTAATCCATCCATATTTGATGATTTTTTGTTATTAGATTTAATCTAATAGGGCTGACTCTTTGTTGGTGCAGCAATGCCGGGCAATGGCTATTTTCACTTGGAATTATATTGCTATCTATATTTCCAAGTGAAAATCGTCATCACTGCTGCCTGACAACAGGCTGCTCGAAGTGGGTATTGAACCCAGGACCTCTGATTCAGGTCCCGTCGCTCTTAACCGCTTACCTACGGGCGAGTCTATTTTAATAAAATTAAATTAGATTCAGTTTAGAAGAAAATTAAATGATTATAGAGAAGATACTATTTTTCGCAGGTGTCATATTATTTATTCCTTCAGAAACAAACAAATTACTGAATCAATTCTATGCAGATAAATGTTTTTCATTTTCAATAAATTTATGCAGATCGTTCATTCTTTGCAATCGCACGGCACTTCCACTGCTTCGTCGTTTTTATATAAAAAAAAATTATATGAACGGCAATATAAAAAAGAACCGAGGGCGATGTATTATACGATTCTATTGTGATCAAGTCTACCTGAAACGAATTAAATATATGAATTCCCTGTTTCAATTCAAAGCCCTCGAATATCGCCATGCGCATAATCCTCCCATGGCGATATACGGACGAAATGGCTTTAATATTCGTATATGTAGGTACATACTCTCTTTTCGAAATACTGGTTTAAGTTCCAAAAATTTAGCTTTTTACCTTTTGTTGCTTGCTTTACAAATGCCAATTTAATTAGTGGAATAAATCTAACAGTATGAAATATTTATCTTTTATTTTTGATGGAGATACAATGCATAATAGAAATAAGTGGTAATATATTTTCTATTGATATCAGTTTCTCCTTCCTATCCAGGAATTGCAATTGAATATTTATGAATTCATGGCCATAATGATCAATAAAATAAACTGTCTATTAATTTCCCCTAATTATACAAATTTCAATTCTCGATACGAGAATCAAATATAATGTATCCATATTATAACATCGGATCTATAAGCAATAGATTTAGCCGAGCGTCTATATTTCACCAGGAGCGCTCTGTCAGTACCCTCATCATTCAGATGCCAAACGAATCCGATTGAACCAGGCCACCAGTAAGTCTAGCAAACAATCATGTTCTCGGAAAAAATCACTGTTCACACCGCAGAAACTTTTTCTCAATTCTGCAAACTTTGATTTATGTATGGTTACGAGATTTGTTTTGAATATTAGATGTTATTGTGTTTTTACAAATCTGAGTTTTATGGCGTATTTATTTTATTGTTTATTCTAGAAACATAGTAAAGGTTAATGGTAAATAGTAAAGGTTAAATTATTTATTTTATATTTTGTACATTAAGCAGATCTAGATGTTCTATAAGTTCTTGTCAACGATGGTTACTTGTAGGATTATTATTTATCAAAACAATTTTTTTACTAACTGAGAGTTATCTTTTATATTTTTCTGAGCACTATTATATCATAAAGCAAACTAAAGGTAGTTCTCTCTAATTGGGATATTCCAGCAATGCTTTAAGCTATTTTTTGGAAACATCTTCGTCCTAATTTGAAAACTGATATCACATGGCTTCATATCAGACTGTTCGATACAATTTCTTGAACCAAAATGACGAAATAATCACATTGCTTGAAATATTTACTTATCAATAAACGTTCACTAAATTTCTAATTAAAGACTAAAACTTTATCTTTATGACATTTGTCTGGTAGTGATTTCTCGATAGATAAACTACATTAATGTAGTCACACAATTTTATACATTTTAGCCTTACAGAATTATTCTACTACTTATTTTTACTACTTTATTTTATTATTTTATTACGTTTGTCTATTACGATTATCTATTAATTGAGTATAAGATATAAATCGAGTTATAAAATATTGCTAAATTGCGTAAAGACATTCTGGCCATCATATTCTACAGGTGAAATGTGATCAAATCCAATAGATTCCGTGACCATTCAGTCCATTCTAATCAATAACATTTCCTGCAATTCGTTTTATAAAAATACTACCTTAGATATACATCATGTTCGTGGTTTTTCATTCCGACAAATGCTATTTTATCAATCAACTTTTATTATAAATTTTTTGGCATCAGTAAAATGAAACGTCCATTAATCTGAAATAAGATCAATGATGGTGGGAAAGGAGAAATAATATAGAGCCTTTAGATTTTCCCGATTATTTTAATGGTTTGTAATAAATTGAATAAATTCGATTGTCTAGTTGGATTTTTTTTGGTTAGGTGTTGAAATATGAAGTTATCAAGAAATATAAAGATGCAAATGTGTTTCCAAGTTAAAATAGCTGTTCTCAACATTGCTGCATTAAATTTATAAACAATATATAATAAACAAAAGTAGGCCAATCACTCAGTAGTCCTATAAAAATAAAAGCAATGGTTGAGGAGAATATACATTATAATAGTTCGTAGTCTCTTTAGTTCTGATTGCAAATACAATTTAATATAATATAATAATATGTTACAAAAATTATAAAAATTTTGTTTGATATTTTAAAGCTTATCTAATATAAATAACAAAGGCTGAAATATAAATTGAAATGTGTTATAATTATTTTTATTATAAGAGAAATTTATATTGGATTATATGAGCAAGTTAAATGGAACATCAGAATCGTTGTTGTTGCAGAACAGAAGTGTTGAACTATAGAAGTATCTAATTGTAAGACTAAATTATAAAATTATTCAAATACCACAATAAAAACGAAAAATAATAATTTTTGAATAAGACATGTCTTAAAAAAGCAATTAAACTTAACCATCACAAAAAAAGAAATCCTCATTTCCGTAACATGTTATAGTCGATGGTATTTAAGGGAATATCGTGCTTCATCCGAGCCCATATAACACATTGTTCTAGCGGCAACCCCTAAGGCAGGTGGATCTCCCGAGGGATGAATAAGAATAATAACGTCCTAGAACACGGAGCAAGGTACTCGGCAAGGTCGTAAGAGGGTATTGTGAGCCACGGGAGAAAGCTCCCGAATGAGGATGAGCGAAAGTAGATGAAAGTGTACAAAGTCAAAACTGTAACGCACACTTGGAATTGATGAAACGAAACTGAATCTTGGCAATATAACAGATTTGATCAGAAGCAGATAACTGCTGAGCAAGCCGAATGTGGTCGGATGATAAGAACAATTTGCATATATGTTCTACTTGTGGAAATTGGAGGACTGAATCTTGTAGTATGTAGATTTGTGGTATCTGTGGGCGTATTTTGAGTACTTCCATGATTCTTTTGCTTGATTACTTGAAACATTATTGGAGTATTATAGCTAAATATAGCAAATCATATAATAGATTAAATGCCAAGATTCGAACATTCACAAAATTACCATAGAAAGCTCACAAAACCAACAAATTTTCAATCAATAAAAAATATCTATGATGACATGGTTAATAGTAATAAGAACATTTTTTTTACCGGTAATGCTGAAAAGAAGAATATGTTATTAATAAAATTATATGAAAATTCATATGTTACAAAATCAATGAATAAATCAAGAAGAAAGAAAGAGATATTCAGAAAAAAGATAGATATCAATTAAAATTATCGAAGGGGGAAATAAGATAGAATTAGATAAAGAATAAGAATTTGAAATAAGAAGAAAGAAATGGAAATATGATAGAATTATATAAAAAAAGAAATAAGAAGGGACTAGAAAGAAAGAATAATAAAAGAAAGAAAGAACTAAAGAAAGAAAGAACGGAAGATAGAACGAACGAAGAGAGACGAAGAGAGAACGGAAGAACGAACGGAAGAGAGAACGAAGAAAGAACGAAAGAAAGAACGAAAGAAAGAAGAGAGGAAGTAGAGAAGAAAGAAAAAAGATAGAATTTGAAGAAAGAAGAAAGAAAAATAATATAGGGCACAATTAAACTAAACATATAGTAACCGGCTAAATGCTGTAGCAAAGGCATAAAAAAGATATTCTTCGTCATTGCTTTACCCACAAGACTCATATTTCATTTATCTAATAAAACAGAGCCAACAAAACAAGTATTGCTATTTGACGAAAAAATTATTATATACTACTGGTATATTCATAGTTTTCATTTTCTTTTCCAAAATTTCCAAGTTTCTAAAGACAAATGCTAGTCATTTTGTATATTCACATAAGTTCTATTTCATCGAGAATCGAGTTCAATAACTAGTTATTAATTGTATGAGAAAATATAATTCACTAAATCACCTGAGTTTAAATTTTCCGCTTCAGCGAAATACCGCTCAATTTATTATTCATAAAGAAAGAGCTTATAAGACCTAAGCGACGGATATAATTTCGAATCGTTATGATATATATATATAATATATAATATAACATATATATATAATAATATATATATATATATAACACCACATACGAGTATATATATATATATATATATATATATATATATATATATATACATTCAAAATGTTAATTTATTTTATTAAATATATAGCGCTCTCTCAAAATACTCTTTCGTCTTATCTAATTTTTGATATAATGAAAAAAGCCCATTTAATTTAAAATTATGCTCCGATTTCAAAACAATCCATTTGCTTATTAAAAAAGGCAAGCGCTCTAATGATTTGAACCTCTAATGCCCTGCCTGTAATTTTTAGAGCCGTACTTTTAATTTTGCTTTGTATGGAAATTTATTACGAAAGGTGTGGTGAAAATCTAAAATACAGCAACATTATTTTTGATGATAGCCAATTTATACAAGATATTGGAGCATAGGGAGTACTTGGCGTTGTGTTTATTTTATTCTTATAATAAATTCGAAAGATGGTACTTTTTTATTATAATACTACTTGATTGTGATATAGCGTTGTATTTTAGATTTTTTTTACTAACTTACAAAATGTAATTTTTGAGAATTTAACAAATTTAAGAAAGGACTGCAATTATTTATTATAAATGAATTCAATGGTGCTAATAGAATAAAACCAATGTATCGTAATTTATGTTCATTGATGTACGTGAAACTTTTGAGACTTCCTTTGATTTTAGAAAATCGGCATAATAATTTTTGAGACCAAGCAGTGCAACTCCAGAATGATATTTAAAGAATTGAACCCGAAGGCAAAATATTTAGATGATTTCAAGTATATATAATCAACTATGCATCTACCCTAGGCATAAATTTGTATGCAAGAGCAAATATGGCTTGAATAATTGATACCATTAGCGCAGTATTGTTCGTTATTCAAATCCTGGACATTAACATTGACAATGTTATAAGTTACTTTATATAGATAAACTATAGTTAAATTATTATCGATATATCAGTATTCAAACCACGCTCGAATGCCAATTTGATGAACAGTATTAATATGAATACTTGTGTAAATT
>NW_020537926.1:0-25785 GCF_003426905.1 Ctenocephalides felis | reverse complement strand
TTAGGTGTCCGCCACTAGGGGACTTCCCCTATCAATAAATGTTGCTTGAAGTTTAAAACTGTTGTAACATAAATTATATGTATTTACAAAAATATATTTATAAAGCAAAACTACTCCAAAACTCCACTTTCTCTATTACTTTTCTCAGACTACAAATGATAAATAATTTTTCGCAGAATAATTCCTACTTCATGCCGTAAAAACAGAAAAGCGCATCCTTAGCAATTCCAAACTTTCAGATGATTAATAAATAGAGGCAAAAGTTCCGAACTCGTTTCAAAGAAAACGGACTAAACAATTTGTCATTGATGTCAGAAAAAGGAAATCTAACGCCACTGACATAATAATTGACTATTCTTTTTATCATAATAATGCTTTAGGAAATTGCGTTTCATGCGGATAATATATTTGAGGAAAATAAGACTAACATTGCCCAAGGAAAAATATGGTTGTGCATAAATTTTCAAAGTTTTATGATGATTTATCATGTCATTAAATATCAAACTGTTTTAAAAATGTAATTTGAATAAAATAAATAATTGGACCAATTTTATTTCTTCACTTTCTTTGCTATGCTTTTAATTCAAAATAGTTTAATTTGCATTGATAGTAATAAATAGACTATTTTGGATAGCACTATAATACGATGCAAGTAAACTTGATTTGATTTTAACAATAATCTATTTTATAAAACACGCAATGATAAAACCAAATTACTAAAAGAGAATCTTCATTCTATTGATATGTAAGAGACACGTAGAACATAAATATTATAAATTATCAGCTTGTCATTACATCCATGTGAAATAAATACCATTTAATAATGATTGATCTTTTCACATTCGAGCACATCATGAGCATTCAGCAATTCCTGTTTATGCCTCATTAGTGTAAATCAGATTTTAATTGACATTGCATAAGTATTATATTTCTATAGGTAACGTATACTAATTGCAACCTTATAATCCGTATCTGTTTATCAATTATAAAATGCCATCTTAAACAAAAATAATTAGAGCAAATGCAAAAAAAAAATATAAGCTCAATATCAATAAATAATTTACTACACAAAATGATCATAATTTAACTAATAAATATTATTTTATGCTTGTTAATAACTAGTTGTGCGTGCCCTAGAAAACGAATAGTGAAAAATTATAATGATGTATACGTCGATAGGAAGGTGGAGTACATACATATTGTGTGCTACGTCCTTCAGAATGCATTTGTGCATTTAGAACAATACCTTTGTACTATAGTCAAAGGGTTGTCGGTAAAAATATTCAATAAATTTGAATGCTGCTATATTTCTATCCATCAGTCATTTGAAGTTTTTTTATTCAAAATTTCCAAATAGTCTAGTCATTATAGTAACTTCACCTCGGAATATGAGATACCCAGCTGTAAGTCTCTAAATACTTGTATATTGACACCTAAAAGTTTTCTCAAAACCTACATATGTTGCGTACACCGTACCATATGTAAGTTTTAAGACAACTTTTAGATGCCAATATACAAATATTTATAGACTTATAGCTGGCTATCTCTAATTCCGAGATTCTTACCTAATTAAGGCTTAAATGACTGGACTAATGCAGATTTCAATGAAAATAGCATGTAGATATAGTTTTTGTTTTGTAAATTCTCATATTCAGAATTTTCAGTGCTCATATCATCAATTCCACATTTATGAAGAATTTGTTCGATTCTTGTGAAAGTAGGGCGTAGAAACAATGACCTATCAACAAGTTCTGAGAATGTTTGAACGTCAATAACATAATCTGATACGAAGTATATTATAAGTGATGATTTTACTTTCCAATTACGTTATTTATTTGTTTATGTATCTTATTGTTAGTAAAGGGAATAGCTCCGAAAGAAACTTAAAATTACAACTGTAATAAAATAATATAAAATAAGCAAAGGAAGATAAAAATATATATCTGCGCATACAATTAATTTCTGTTTGATATCAAAACAAGCTTCTGTGATTAAACCGTTTATACTTCAGTATTATAAGACTTGGCTCTCAAATTACGCGATACAAACAATTACGTATTTATTTATTTTATTATATAACCCACAAAG
The DNA here is from genome assembly GCF_003426905.1 of Ctenocephalides felis. NCBI lineage: Eukaryota > Metazoa > Arthropoda > Insecta > Siphonaptera > Pulicidae > Ctenocephalides > Ctenocephalides felis. The sequence continues at coordinate 23,697 of NW_020537926.1, read as the reverse complement.
TAGTTCTAGCAGCTCCTAAGAAAACAATTAATAAAATACAATGATTTATATTAAATAAGGCAAAGAAGCAAGAATGTATGTCATGAAATTAAATTTTTGTTGGATAGTGAACATATGTGAAATAAATATAGTATGTGAAAAAATAATCATTTCGAATTTAAAGTAGCAGTCTTCTACAATTAAAATAAATATTCGTAAGTAAATTTTTAAAACTGAAGACGTATATAATTCAAATTTAAAATTGATGTGTATCTTAAATATTAAAATATAATGAATATATTAAATTTATAATAATTTAAGTTTCTTATAGAATATTATCCAGCTGTTGCACTAAAAGTGTTGCAAACTATATGGACATGTCAATTTATTGATTACCGGTAGACGTGTACTAAGTGTTAACTGTGTCAAATCATCTTCGGCATCACGCTAAGGGCAGTTCAGTTTTATTATCGGCAATCAACACACAAATTATCGTTAATTTACCTTTACATATTCATTTATGATAATTAAAAATTATAGTTATATGATACTCTATTATCGCAGCATTTATGAGCTTATTTTCAAAATATAATTATTGCTTTAGAGCAGGGTTTTCAAAACTTTGTCCTTCGCGCCGCTTATTTACGATTGCGTTATAAAATGATATAAATAATTGACATTAAAACTTTCGCTACCCCAGAATTTTCTCACGCAACCCCATTTTGGGTCGCGACTCATAGTTTAAGAAGCCTCACTTTAGACTGTAAAGCAAGCTCTAAAGGTTAAAGCTTTAGTAGAAATGCGACCATTTTAGGTTGTCATGATTAGATTTTAATAATTTTGTTCATTAGGCTTTGAAATCGTTATCATAAATATCATTCCCAGAACCACAGTAAGAAATAATAACATCATTACCCACCATTACCAATTTTTTAAATTGTACGAGTTTGAGAGTCCTTCTTTAAAAAAAAAGCACTAAAGAATGCTGACAAATTTCATCAAGAGTTGGCACATTTCAGCAGGACAGTATAATTGTAAATTATTTGAAAGTTTCAAAATAAAAAACCTATAGAACATAAAGTCACATTATTGCCGAAATTAGGTTGCACTCAAAAGCATATAATATTCAAACTAAGTGAGATAATTATTTCTTGTTTTTTTTTTCATGATAGTGACGATCAATAGTATCACCTCGTTTCGGCTTGACGTTGCATTCTGGGATACCTTATATATATATATATATATATATATATATATATATATAGCCATGACCAACGAATTCTACCAGTGATTCCAATTCCTATTTGTTTTTATAACTTATATATATGTTTGTTCTAAAAAAATATGTTTTATTGAAATCTGTGTATTTTAACAACCTCACCAAAGAAATTAGTTAATATGTCAACATTTAGAAATAATAATTTAATTTAATCAATAAATCATATTTTATTATTATGTTGGATAACTTTTGTAATGTAACTTATTTTAACAACATATGGTGCTGGCATTCAACCAGAAACTCTACCTTTGAAGTGCATAAATATGTAAAAGTGTATAGAGATGTGTGAAATATTTAAAATGTCTAGAAATGTCTAGAAATAACTAGAAATGTTGATGTTGATTTCAAATATCTATAAATGTTTAGAATTATAAAAAATAAATGTTTTAATATACTTAGAAATGCCTGAATAAGTTTAAAAATATCTATATATTTATATAAGATATTAAAAAATCTATATATCTATATATTAATTAGATAGAAATTTCTATCTACAAATTTCTTGGTACCAATAGTTTTATTTTGCTTTCAAAAATGTACAATATATTTATTTATTTCAGACCATTAATAAATGATGTAAAGTTGGCATACTCATAAATCGATATTTATTATAAAACAATGAATAATTACTTTTATTGAATAATATATAATGTTTATAAGAAAGTCTATTTCCTTAACCTGCATATCATTATTTGTTACTTTTCATTCACAGCAGTCAGAATATAAAATTCAACCTCAAGTTACGCATTCTCAAATATCAAAAGCATCAGACTGCGTTCAATTTTATCAAATATAAACACAACGCGATTACATAAATGTTTGCTAAAGCTCTCAGGAAAATATTTTTATATTCCACAAAGCAAACAGCAATATTGGATGACTTATTTCTGGGAATACTACAGGCAAGAAATTTCGCGAGAAGTTACGTGTCAATTTAATGATAAACAATAATTTAATAACTGTAATTAAAAGTAACCTTCAATAATAGATAAATATATTATCAAAGATAAAGTTGTTTTTTGCAAAGATTAAATATTTTTGTACTAATTTTTTTTCACTGTTTAAGATATAATCTTTTGAAACTAAAATGATATATGTTTATTGTGATAAAATATGTATGTAAAACCAATGTATTAAATAAAAAAATATAAATTTCAAGAATATTGGTAGATACAAAAAAAATAAGTAACCTTTTGAAATAATAAAAAAAAATCAAAAGTAAAACATTTTTCAATGATAATTTGAATGGTAATTTAGATAGTTAATGTTATAAATTGGTTTCGCTTATTTATCCACATTTTATACACACTAATCAAAATTATCAATATTATCTGTACGTTTAATTTCAGTATGAAATTATATAAAGTTAGTGTATAATTAAATTGACAGAAGTCATTTAGCAAAATTAAATAAGAAACTTCAGGTAGCTTCGACTGACTTCAAACGATAAAATGTGATTGATACCCCGAATATATTATTTGCTTTGAAACTTTCAATAATATTTTACAAACTTCAAAAAGTAAGATGTTAGTTTCGAAATATTTGTAGTTGATTCGATAAAATAATGAACAAATATAGAATCGAAACATAAAATGTGATATCATTAATTTCATTCACAAAAGGTAAATAGTATAAAAGCATATGTTGTGACTATTTTAGGAGATTTATTAATAATTTTGTTAATCCTGTAATTAACAATTGTAACAATGTATGCAATGGAAGTTCTATGTTTGTTAATATTATTCAAGGAAATAAAATGATACATAGTAACCACTTCTACATGAAATCCTATGTTAGTAAATACGTCAATAAAGCTCAGTTTACCAAGATTTGATTTACACAATCAAGGATTCTACTACCTATTCAAAGCGCACGTTTCAACATCTCTGTTTGTATCATAAAGCCTCCGAGTGCAAGTTGTTTGCATCAAGTTCGAAATAATTAGCCAGAGAGCTTGCGAAGGAAATAAAAAGTTCTCAATGCGATAAAAAAATTCAAAATTGTAGTTGCATTTACTAAGAAATTCAGATAGGCGGAATAATGCAAATAGAAATAAATAATCTCATATTCGTCAGTCACTTCAGAGTATGTCGAACAGAGACCGGTACTTTATTTGAATGTAGAGTTTTAATTGATCATAGTGAAATAAAAAACAGCAAAGAAAAAATTTTTTTCAGAAAATCGGTTAAATTTTTTGGCTTGAATAAAATATAGTGAAGTAAATCTCCATCGATAATATGTTAATAATTTTTTTTAATGTTGTCAGATAAACTAAATCAAACCAAAGTATAAATATACGCAATTAACAATTTAAAAAAAGTCATTTTTACTAAAAGTTCATCAATTTGGTGCCATTTGGCTTTACTTATTACATACGTTATGTCGATTCCAGTTGCCACATGTTTGGCTTTGATATTGTGATTGATTAGTATATGTCTATATCTGAATAATTGTTACCGGCTTCTTCATTACTTATATATGCTTATAATTCAGATCTCGCACAAACGTCGCCACATTCTCTTCTAGAAGTTGGTGCTGCATTCAAAGTGTTACTGCCCACAATGCTTTCGATGGCATTTGGTTACGAAGTGCTAATGACCACGAAGAACATGCGATAGTTGCCATCTAACAATTGCTTCGTTTAGAGTTCAAAACTACTGACCAAGCTAGCTGTGGTCAACCAAACACCAGCTTCCACAATACCGCAGATACATTTAACTTATTCCTTAAAATTATAGCAAAGTTCTCGAATATTACTTGTTACGCCGCTAGTGCTATCGATTTGCCAGCTCACAAATAAACCAGATGGAAACTTATAAAAATTCAGCAGAAAACAAAATTTCATTACTACCCTTGAATATAATTTTATTTCGCAGTACTTGTCATATATCTTGCTTTTAATAACTTGATTGCAACGGTGAATGTCCAACACATAAATTGTGGTAGAGTAAAATACCACTAAGCTAGCCACAACAAATTGTGTAAAGGATAAATATTTGCTTTTTGAGAGAAGCAGCGAGAAAAGTGCACTATTGTGGAAATAAAGTGCAGTTTCTATAATAAAAATTAATTTCACTTATCTCGTAGTTCATCTCTATAAAAGTTCATTATATCTTTTTTGTTAGTTTTTTACTTAAAATATTTGGTATTAACTTCATCAATTTATTTTTATCAATTGCAGTTTCTCATACTTTTAGACATTCTTTGAACACTTTAGTGTTGCGAATACAAATTTATTGCGAATCGAATATAAAAAAATCAACGAAGTGATGAAATTAAAACACCACATTAAATGGATATCTAAATTTTTATTTACAAAATGTGTAATTAAATGTATTAAGTATGTAATTAAAAAAAATTAAATTCAATATGACCATAAAAACGTAAACTCCACATCTACAAAACAAAATCTTTGTAAAAGTAAATAAATCTCTGAAGAACATTTGCCAATAACAGGTATTCTCTATGTGAATGAAGAGTTTTACTTGATTATAGTGAAATAAAAAATGAGTCAAATTAAAGTTTTTCTTTCAGAAAGTCTGTTCAAACAAAATGAATTATCACAAGAAGTCCCTCTAGTACAAAAGAACCTAATAAAGATAATATCCGGTAATGTTGAGGTTACATAATTTCCTATCCATTATCGTCATGAAGGCATTTGCATAACAAACATGAACAACAACATATTAGAAGAAGCGAATTTATCCCAGCTGTTTGACTTGGAATCCATAAATCACGATAATTCCATTTGAGGAGACAGCCCTAATTAATGATCTAATCCTCTTTTCATGGCGCTCTTTTTCCTGGCGCGGAAACCCGTTGGGAAAGCGAGGCGAAGTCCGGTGCATACGTTACGCTTTGTGGTTTGGCTTTGCTCAAAGCAATTTTTCGAATTCTCTAAAAAGTGCTTCGATACCAGAGCGAAATTTGTATACTATTAGGAGAAATAAAGCCCTTACGACGCACTTCTGTTGAACAATTGTAATGAAAATGTACTATGTAGAGATTTGATTCAGATGGATAATTTGTCGCGCATTGTTTGCGGAAGCTGTAGATGAAGACGAACGAATTAACAGTAGAAAATACTGATTGAATATTGTTTCTAGATATTCTATTAAGAAAAACGCTATTATGTAGTTTAATTTTAATTAAAACTAGATTCAGAATGCAACGTGTGATACAATTTATACTTTAAACATGATTGATTGAATAATCGGGTGTGAACGCATAGACCCATTATGGAGTCTATATATTTATATACTTATATACAGTGGTGAAAAATATCGACATCTACTCTCATTTGTGCAGAAAAATTACCCAAGACAATTTTTTCAATTCAATTTGCATGATTTCATAATAACGTGATTATGAATCCTAATAAAAATTCCAGATAAATTATACATCATATTAGTTTCACAATTTAACAAACCACCTAAATCATAATAAATGACATACTAGGGGAATGGCCCATTTATATTTACTGCCGGAAGATTACATTTAAATTTTTGAGTGATTGCATTATGTAATCGAGTATCGTAAACACGATGATTCTAAGAGAATGAGTGCGTAATGCTCTGTAACTTTATGTTAATACAGCTATAAGCTTTATGGAATCTAATAGTGATCGTACTGAGAACTTTGCATAAGATTCCAATTTCAAGTAAGGGATTATTTTTATATCTTCTTTGTGGCAGATATTTTGCATTTTGGTATGCAATAAACGGAAATAAAATGCTTCGCTGATGTTATTATAATACTTTGTTCGAAGCTGTACTATAATGCCGCAGCACGAAATCCAACTAATCCTTATTGAAAATTTTTGAATTATTTATTTGATTTGAAATACATTACAATATCTCCGTTAAAATACAGAACATCAAAATAAATGTATATTTACGAGCAGAATAGTAATCACACTTTAAATGTAAAAACCAAATCCACCAACAATACATGACATTGCAAATAAGCATTAAAAATAGAATCCCATTAGCCTGCACAAAAGTTCATGATTATTTATAAATTCATATACTAATTTATTCACAAAACATTTTATTGACACCTATGTGAATTTCCCTGCTGTAATGAATCTGTAATCACGATTTAAGTTCACGTCACGTATGGGATTTCACATTAAGACAAAGGGATACGTAGAAACAGTTTCCTAACAATGAGAATACTCAGAAACGTGAACATGTTACAGATTTGTGACATGTTTGTTCTGCAAAGAAAGTTTGTTCAGCGTAAAAGTTATACGGGTACTGTGCATCCTTCCGTCGCATTAGTGAAAGAATTGTAAATGAAAATAAAAAGCCTGGTAAAGAGCAGTTCAAATTCATTTGTATTATAGTAAAATACAAATGCGAGTAAGCAAAAATATTTTCATCATTTCATTCCAAATCATTGATGAACTAACATTTTCTAAAGAGTAGCCTAATATCCACAATAACAAAACTCTCATTAATCTAATGTTCACTTTGGCATTAAATATCTTATACCAGGCTTATATTCAAATGAGCATCGTAGAGGATTGAGTTATGCAGCACGTACAATTTGCAATTAGTCGTCCAAATCAAATAAATAACATCAAAATGTAGTGCACCCGACAAAAATGGCGGAAAAAACAGCGAATTCCGCGCTGGCGCTAATTTATGTTGTTCCCTATCTGGGTTCGTTTGCATAATGAACTCCGGGCTTTCTAAAAAGTAGGCATTCGATAGCATGTTCAAAATGGTAATTAGCTGTAACTACCGCACATTGATTTAGTAAAGTGCAAACATACTCGCGTACTGACGTATTTCGAGGTTTGTTGACGCAGAATTCATATACCGAACACGCTATAGCTGTTTGTAAATGGACAGAAGTCGAAATGAAGGCCAGATAAGTATAGGGGATGGTAAATCATTGTTTGAAAAGCGCACTATTAACCAACACTAGTGATGTTTTTGAGATATCAAAATACAGTGATGCCCTGACATATGAGTTTAATTTGTTCCGTAACCACGTACGTATATCGAATCGCTCGTATCTCAAGGTAATTTGCCATATAAATACATTAAAATGCTATTAATTCGTTCCAGCACTGTGGTGAAGTATTTGAATAATAAAAATAAATTTATTTGTTAATTTAATTATTGGTTTTCAGTTCATTCATGATATTGCGGAAACGAGTTCGATGAACAACTCTCATGCTTTTGTCTACAAATTTTAAAGCTCAGAAAGCTGCTTATAAACTATTGTAAAGCCCTTAGCTAGACTCATACCCTTTATCAACTCCTTCTTTTTAGACATACTACATATATATGATGTGTTACGATGATACCTCATATTTTTCATTAATTAACTTCCCGTAGGGCAAATTATAGTAATCGCAAAAAATCTAAAATGAAAATTTTTATATATCTTTAAGTTTCAAAGGTTTCTAAACATTTTGGCATACCTTAGAAAAATTGATGTATGTGTGTGTATGTGCGTGTGTGTGTGTGCGAATACAAATTTTCGTCGACGATTTCGGGAACACCGATTAAATTCAAAAAACATTCGATTCATATTAATAAAGAGACGTGCTGATTAGTTTTTGGCGAAGGCAGGTCTAGCGGTTCCGAAGATACGGAGCAAAAAGTGCCAAAAACGGTAACTCAGTTTTTAAGAGAACGGAGCATTCGATTTTAATAATTCAAAAAACATTTTACTTGTATTGACAAGATGAAAAATTGGTCTAGCGGTTTCGGAGATCTAATAAAAAAGTAAAAAAATGCCATTTGCCGGTCAAAAATGATTATTAGACATATGCACATCAAATTATCAGATATTTTATAGAGATTTTAACAATAAGTATAAATTTTGTTCGCATTCCTATGGGTTCCGTACCAATGTTTATTCATTAGACGGCGACGAGGCGCTTACGCGCTTTGACATTTTGTCTCTATGCAGTTAAAGCAGTATGAAAAAAAAGTTCAGAATTTCCAAAATATGTCGAAATAAAAAAAAACATTTTTTTTCAAAAAAAGTAATTTTTTGTCAAATTTCTAGTTTCTCAAAAATCTAATTTTTTCGAAGTCAATTTTTTTTCAAAAATGTTAATGTTTTTAAAAAAATAATAATATTTGGTACGAAAAGTTTCAGCAATTTTCCTTAAGGCACGATGCCCTAAGTGCCTGAAGACAGAATTCCACTTACAGCTAGTTTTACACTTCAATCCAACAGACATGGCTCGTTTCTCTGAACCCATGGCCATAAAAGTAAATAATATTTTATAAAAATACAGAAGGTAAAAACTCAAACTCTACATATATAACTGCACAATCACTAATAATGTATAGTCACAATGTTAAACTGCCTATACAATAATTTACTATAATAAAACAGCCAGAATATTTCTATGGAAGGAAAATCGAAATCGAAAAGCATTTTTCGAGAAAACTTTTACTCTCTTAAAGCTTGTAATTTGAATTTAGATCAAATGTCGAAGGAAACGAGTCGCATTTTTGGCAGATCTTTTCTCAAAACAATCGTATGTCAGGTCCCGCGTAAATCGGGGTACCAACGTAGTAATAGAAAGTAATTAAATACGGTCGGTTATTATCAAGAACGTCACAGTAAACTTACAATTACATGCAAAAGGAATACGGATTTTTGTAATAGTTTTGATAAAGTTTACGTGCTAACAAAATATATTTCGATTTTATTACAAATTTACCTGTATCTTTCCCATGGGCGGCGACACAACTAAAAATATCCTCATCGTGGCTTTCAAAAAGTCATCCCTCGACTGCGACATTTGCGGCACGTCAGGACCACGCGTGCTACATCGTCGTCTATCCGATCCTGAGCGCTTAACAGAAGCTTTATCCTTGTCTTTATGTTCCTTATCGGGTTCCCTTTCGCGGAAGTACGTGAATCCTCTCGCGCGCTCGCGTAAGCTGAGGCTGCGCTCCACCGATGGCTTAGGGGAGACGCGAGAGCTATCTTCAGAGCCCACGCCCGAGGCGGAGGACTCGTCTTCTTCTCGCTCGCTTGATGATGTTTTTCGCGCCACTTTTCGTGTTTTCGGTTCCGTCGATTGGTTCCGACGCAGCCGGAAGGAACCAAACACATTTCGCCAGTCTGTAGACGATGCAGCGGCACCACTGACCGCGTCCGGCTTTAGAATCGCGGTGATTTTATTCAGAATTTAGACGGTATTCGGTACACTGGGTTTTTAATATCAGTTCACTTTTGAATTTTTTCAATGAAAAGTTTTAAAGAACTATAATGCCACGGGTTTTCTGGGCTTTTTTATTATAGTTTATAGCGCACATATTTTTAATTAAAAAAGCACTAAAAAAAAGTTTATATATATAACAAATGTATAAAAATCACTAAGTTTTAATAAATAGCATTATAATATTGTGAAAAGATTAAGGATGTTAGGGGGTATTCTTGCACAGAATTTAAAAAAAATCAATTTTTTTCTTTTCGAATATTTTCGAAGTTAATTCAGTTACTAAATTTATTGAAGTAAATCTTCTTCAGGCGCGACTAGGGTGTAAATCCGTACAAATGCAACGGAAGTCCGTTACGCCCGAACTGATCGTCGTTCACTCTCGATGAGATCATTTCTATACGGGTCGATTGTGATTAGCCGTCGTGTATATGAATAGAGATCTGTCGTTGTATGCGTTGTACCGATATCAATAAGGAAATCATTTCTACATTATTCATAGTTTCTATAAATCTTTGAAGTTATTAAAATGGAAAATATTTTTAGGCAAAACAGATATTACAGCAGTTCAAAAAATGAGATTATATCGCCAGCGAAAAAGTAAAAAAAAAATACAAGCAGTCAATAAATGTACGTCCATTTTAATTACATGAAGTTCTTAAAACACAATTACATGATCATTGAAGTTGCAAAAACAATATTTGTTTAGACGTTGTTTAACATAATCCACTGTGTGAACAAATATTATAGAATTTATTAATCAGCAATTATTCATTTCTCTAATGAAGGTTAATTTCTAAATGCTAATTACAATGACAAACCGATCATGTCATATTTGAAGTATGACTTTAATTACATTATTGTTTTTAAATAATATACATATTTCTATTGCTATTATAAATAATTATAATTTATCATTATATAAATGTGTATAATGGTTGACACTAATAAACGTGTGCATCACGAGTGTTACGATATTACTAATAACCATTATTCAAAATTGTTATAGGATGTATTTATTTTTACTTAAATGCCATTTGTACAGTAGCAAATAAGTTTTACTTCAATCGCGTGTGAATTCTTTTTTCTTTTCGAATATTTTCGAAGTTAATTCAGTTACTAAATTTATTTGTTATTTGTATTAATTGAAATAAGCAATACTTATTTTTACAGAAAGTATTATAAGATACAAAAGAGAGATACGTACAAATTTGTAGACTGTAGTATTTATATAACATGATTATTATTTTCAAAATAATTCTCATAGCTAAATCGGTGATTTATTATTTTCTTTCTGTGTGAAAATTTGTCGAATTCATGAGCGTAGATGAAGACGAAAATATTGGTGTAGATTATTTTTGCTGTACCTTTTTCCGGTTTTTCAGAATATTAACTAAACTAACGACTTTCAGTAGAGTTAAAATAAATTCCATATAGCCAACAAATAAAAATTGCTTACAATACTATAGCTTAAAAATCTGTTGCCACAGAAAGAATAATATAATCGATTTGAATCTGAATAAAATTTAGTATTTATGATACTTTATTTTTAGCAAGTATTAATTTTTTTCGCCTATATCAAAACAATAGTTATAATTACAAAAAAAAAACAATATTATTTAGGAATATCTATTCTAGGTCATGATAATAGAATTGAAACCCGATAGTAGCAATGGCTCGTTTTTAATTAAAAATTTTGATTTGCACATAACGAAATGATTTCATTAGCCGCAACAATAGAATTGATTCGATAGAGAAAGGATACGACATAAAGGTAAAATATCTGTACAATGCAAAATGCGAGCATGATGAAACATAAATTGCAACCTCATATCTGTCATTTTCATCAAAGAAATAAAATAGAACAAATAAATGTACCAAAATTGAAATTAAATGAAGATTCATATATTAATAACGTAGTTATAGTTTCAAGATGTATTTATTCATTTATTTTTTAAATTACTAAATATTTAATTAAATGCAATTAGCGTTTGCAGCTGAATAAAACAAAAACGAGGAGTTATTTCTGAAGATTATTTAAACAGATACAGAAACAGTTAATTAAAAACTGAATATTTGGATGACAAACCACTTTTTCCAAATCATGTTTTGAAAAATGTGTCAAAAGTGTGGTATATTTGTGAATCATGTATTTATACTTAACTCAATTCATACTAATGTGAATTGTAAATGATTACATTCAATAAGATTATATTAAATACAAAATGTTCCCATAAATCAAGATACATCAGAATCAGCGAGGCGCATTATCTGTGTAAAAGAGATTTACAAACATCGTATAAATGTAAAAATAATGTATAAATAATGTCTACATTCTGATGTACCGGTGACAGTTTCGTAGTCACTATCCACGTACGCACCCTGATATTTTAGATGTATCTATAGGAAAAAACTCATATGTATACTGAAGATAAAATAGCCTTTCAGAATAGCTCTATTTAAACACGAAGGTATAGTCTTGATATATGCTAGTTTTATTCAGAACCCATCCATATACTTAGTCGTTTTATTTTCAAGATAGGTTTTTTGTCCACTACAACAGAAATAGGACAGATTTCTCGCGGCAACTGTGTTCGGTTTCTATAGAATTGATAGGCTAGCGGTGTTTTGCATATATTTGATACACAGGTTACATTTTTATTTTGCATACAGAAAACTTTTGGAAGACGTTTTCTTTTTTGCTTCATTGAGAAGTTGTAAAAAGTTTCACTGAACGCTGTTAAAAATATTAATTTTTGAATGTCAAACAATACATTATTCAATTGCTAATCGAAAGACTAATTATTTCAATTAGTGTTACAATTCTGATGTAAAAATCCGCCAAATGACGTTTTTACTTTTGTCATTGGATCTCTGTAAATTATTATTTTTGGAACTTTTTGCTCCATATCTTCGACCTGCCTGGCTAAAAACTAATCAGTAATAGTCTCTTTTTCAATCTCGATTTTTTTGCGATTACTATAACTTACACTATGAGAAGTTCAAAAATATGCATATTAGTTTAAACTGATAAATAGTGTTAAATATAATAAAATTATTAAAATAAGTCGCAACATAGCACTATCACGACTTTAAATTGTAAATTTTCAAAATTTATTGGCTATACTCTTTTAGTTTAGATTTTAGTGTGAAAATGTTACTATTAAATATTGGCCCACAATTTTGATTAACGATCATTTAATTTTTGCAATACATTTATGAGAATTTGCCAAAAAGTTTATTATACTTTCTTAGATTATTTTAATTGGACACCAAAATATTTCAAATAATTATTATATCAAAGTTGACGAAGTTTATTATACCTTTGACTATATGTGTGTTCTGTAATGTGGACGATAGTACCACTTATGACCAAGAAGAATGTAATAAAAACCATTACAGTTTGTAACTGCAGCTTATATCTTTATTCCCACAGATATTCAGAATGATATTGCAATATTATTAATATTGATGTCAATACATTCAAACATACAATACTGCCCAATCAGATAATTGATTATCGATTCTCAATTGTTATATGAGATTATATTCACATTGCAGCTTAAAACCATAGATATCGGATATATTAATAGACTAATTAATTTCAAAGTAATCTAAAATGAATAAAACTGAACCTTTGCTAAGAATTAAAAGTAAAAAGCAAACTTATCTTTTCTCCGTACCACATTATTCGAATAACTCCAAAGTTATAGACTGAAAATCCGACAAAGTAAAAGTGCTGTTTACATATTTTGTGTATTATAAATAGAATTTGAAAAATTTAATCTAAATATTGAAAAGAATCTGCCCAGATAATGCCAACGCGGGCATTGAAGGGTCGTAAAGTTTCTAGAATCCTGTTATGGAACAGCGAGTCTCGAGAGCGCGGAAGATTGCAGGTGCTTTGAAGAAACTTCGTATCGGATAAATTGGAATAGGTTTCATGTTATTTCGAATGAACGTAACCAGTTCGTGGAGCGCCTTGTACAACGATAATGTAAATGCATGTGTTCCCACTAATATTACATACGGTGCCCCCGGAGCGCGCTGTGGAAATGCATGCAATACATAAGGGATATTGGATAAGTGTTATTTATCGATACATGCATAGTTTCGATATTAATATGCAAATTCTTATATTGATATTATAGTACTAGCAGATTCAACATTTTAATAAATAATGTATTAATTAGAGCTCAATCCAAAGATTCAGGGCTCTTATACTCTTTCTTTCTTATACTAGTATTTGAGTTGATTTATTTACAAATCAGAAGCATCCGAACGATTTATCAACCTGATATAATTTTTTGCATTATTTTATTTTTAATATAGAAAATTTAATGTATTTTTATAGAAGAATGTCAATATATTCATTAAAAAAACAAAGTGAATGATAACTCATTTTATCTAATGTATGAATTCAAGTTCAATTCTATTTCAATTACGAGGTACTGTCTACGGTCATAGCACCAAATTATTATTAATGCCCATTATGCATATATCGATCTAAGCTTAATGGAGCCTATCAATCAATATAGGTGAAATAGAGAAGCTTTCCGGTGGGCGCAAACTTCGTGCAAAATCTACAATTCTGGTATCAAACATTCACATATTTACATGTATCTTGATTAATAATTTGAAATTGTAAAAAAAAAATATTAATGTAATCTAATTTTTAACATATGTACATGTAAATACCACTAGTTTTGAAAGATCACATACAAAAAATAAAATGGTAAAATCATTTCTGTTTATGTAAGAAGATAGTATAATTAAAAATATAAATTCTCGAATTTATCCTTAATTTTGATGTTCAATTTTTTTTCGTTATTGTTAGATGTGTAAATAATATTTTATTTTTTTCATTACCAAGTTTTATATTTTTATTCATAACCATTAGCAACGATATTTTATTAAATTTAGTTACTAAATTCGATTGTCACAATTTTATTTTATCAATCGTAATACTTGAACAATACGACTACATTGAAGTATTTACAAATTTAAAAAAAACGAAATTACTAAGTGGTTTTTTAGAAGACATTCCAACGTTTGGCCGACCTATGTTTAGTTGATTTCTTTATTATTGAAATTTCTATAATATTTTTAATTTTATGCATCTATGTCGGTGAAAAAATTTTGGAAAAATACTTCGAATACATTTCATTCGCATACATATTTTAGATCAATATTTTAAGTAAAAGTCACTAGAACTTGATATCAGGCTGTCCGAGCTGGGTATTGGACATAAAACCCTGAATTGCAGGAATCAAAGCCTTTACCAAAGTGCTAGTCGGAAAAGCTCCAGTATTGACTAATGACAGAATTAGTAAAAAGAAGTAAAAATTATTGTTTCTCAAATATTGATGTTTAAGTATATTGTCTTATATTTATGTATAATTTGATAACAGTATCGATATCGATTTTCTAAAAAAAATGCCCATCCCTATATGGATTAGCGAACAAGCGGAATGGCTCGCAGGCAGCATATGTTTTTGCAACACGCGGCTATGGCTAAAACCATTGCCAAAATGTATCTTATATGAAGCTAATATACATAGAAAGACGATCAGGGTGGAGTTACAATAAATTCGGTTTAAAGATCGTTATTTTGTCTAGACGCTGGAGATATTGTGCTTACCAACACGCAATATTAGCAATATCTTTATAAAAATTATATAGGTAGAATTAGTTATGGTACGTCATTAACTGCGTCATATGGAGTCTGCACCTAGTGGTGTAATAATTATTTAATGATTTTATAAAAAACGTATGTGAAATTAAATTAATTGAGAATTTTCAGAGAAGATAATAAGATGTCATCAATATTAATCCGTAAGTAATTATAACTATAACTACTAAATAAATCAATTTATTTTAATTCACGTGTATCTTTTTCAATAAAAATCACTTATCTAGTATTTTTACATACACATGTTACTAAAAGATATAAAAATATATCTCTATATCACAAACTGGAAAAGACAACTCTGTCACAAATTAAAACACTGCCCTAAAACAATAAAAGCACGTAACAGCAAGTACATCCTCACTAGTGTCGACTTGGTTGTTCACGAAATGACAATAAGACCGCACAATCACGTAACATTGTATTCTTAAACTTAATAATAAAGTATTACACGTTTATCTACTTTAACGGCTTGACGAGACCGAGGAGAGATCTTCTGAAATGTCTGCAATATCATCCACAACAATACTAGCGGAATGGCACAATAACCCGGAGAGTGGTGGATGGTCTAACTTAATCTGGGGTATATATGGTACAGATTTGATGTAACTTTGATAAATATAGTACTTTTTGTTCGTTTTTGTAATTCGTTCGATATTCGTACATATCTTTTTTATTTATTTATTTATTTATTTATTTATTTTATTTAATATTTTGAACAGCAATCAGAACCTAATAGTCCTATAAGCTGTTGTGCTGATTTTGACTTGATACTAGCCTGTTTGATAGATGGCAACCCAATCAGTTGTCACATCTCTGTATGATATATATTATTATTACAATTTCTGTAATAGGAAGAGTATTTTTATTGGTGCAACAATGCCGGGTGAGGGCTATTTTCACTTGGAAACATATTGCTATCTATATTTCCATGTGAAAATCCATGTCACTGCTGCCTGACAACAGGCTGCTCGAAGTGGGTACCAAACCCGGGACCTCTGAAACAAGTCCCGTCGCTCTTAACCGCTTACCTAGGGGCGAGCCCGCTATTCGTACATATCAGAAGAATTTTTTGTTACATCTGATAATAAATTATTAACGTAAGAGTTGTTTTTTTATACTAAAACCATGTTATAAATGAAGAATTCATTGGAGTTCAGGATTCATTCATGAGCCAGTAGAGGCCTAATCGGTAAGGGAGTGAGATTGCACAAACTCTAATGGGTAGTGAGATTGCTCGAACTAGTCCCGGGTTCGATTCCAATTTCGACCAAACTTAAAATCAGGCAGCATGATGTCAAATTTTCACTTGAGGTTATAGATATCAAATATTATCAAGTGAAATACGTTGTTTTTGGACACGGCTGCAAACTAACAATTACTAAGGTAACCTTGTGGTTGCTTTCTAATAGAGTTTAGAAATTAATATAATCTATATCGCAGTTAGTTAGACAATCAATGCATTTTCTGCTGGTAGTACCCTAAAGCTGGAATTCAGCAGTGTTCAAAATAACTCATGATCACAATAATTATGACTGCTACTGAATCAATAAATAAATCCGAGTTATAATATTTTTATAATTAGGTCTTTCTGGTCATTGACATAAAAAATAAGACAGTTATTAAACAAAACAGTTTGAATGTGATACAAAACGTGGGTCATTTAACAAGTGCATAATCTACTAATGATCAGCAATCTCCATCAAGCTCGATATCATGTATCATATCGATATCATATCATATGAATATCATATAAATGTTACTCAATTTTGATTTTTTAGGGACAAATAAACACTATAATTATGTTCCTCCTTAGTATGAAAGTTTAAGTGTCACAAGCGATAACATATTTTTCGAAGATGCATCTACCTTAATGACACAATCACGAGTAGTTTTTTATATCCCAAGTTGCTGATACTAAATTCAAAGCACATTTCAGTTACAAAGCAATTCCCGACTATTGCTTTTCGGAACGTTCGTCAACTCTTCGACTATAGTGGATCTGCCTGAATCGCTGAAATAAATAATAAACCTAGCGCCCGCATCGGATTCTACTTCTACCTCTACATTTACTGGGAGCGCTCTATTTCGGAGCCGCGGGCATGATATCTTCCTTCCGCTCGCCGTTCTGTCTGAATACATATGCCGAGTTGGCTTTCATATAACCGAAAAAACAGCCGAAATTGTATAGGAAATAAGCACGTACGCATAAATGTGAATGCTGATCGAGTGATCTTTTTCTGCATTCCATTTTATTATCCCTGCCTATACGATTTTGTTAGGACTGAAATGAGTTTTTTTTGTATTGCAAAAGTTTGTTTATTCATCAGGTCTTATAATAGCATTTGCTGCAACATTTTATGCCAGCAGACTTTAATGGTATTTACTGCAATATTGAAAATGCGATTTTAATCCATTCAGACTAGTAATTCTATTTAACATGAAATAATTTGAAAGTTGATAAGTGGTTTAGAGAGTTAGATGAAAATTCAGTTTCACAGAGTCGAGTTGCGTCAATGGCTAGGCAGTAATTATGTTTTACAATTTATTTGCATCTGAAATTCGATTGAATATATCGATAGTTTATATTATTGGTTGCAACGTGTTCGGTTCAAAATAAAATAGCAAAACAAAAAATATTGCTTCAAAATAGAACGGTCTATCGAAAACTTTTGAAACATATAAATCTGATTAAACAGCTTCTATCACTAGTTCCAATGTGATATGTCCTATTTAAAATAGTGAAACAGTAATTGTTATATTGCTTCAAAACAAAAAGGGTCGATCGAAAAATTTTAAAATTAAATTACAAATTGATATAATAAAGTCATTGTTAGTTCAATAAAACAGATTAAAAAATATTTTCAAAGAGTATCGAAATTTGAAATTGATTATTTAATTTCACTTTAGATTCATATACCTTGCAGCCTTAGATTTATTTAAGACTTCTAAAATAATTAATGAACTCATGGTTCCATTTAAATATTTTATCTTTTACTATGATCGATTTTAAAACAAAATAATAATTCTGCACGTTAACCGCCATTTCAGTCATATGTGTCTGAAGGTAAGAAGTTTTACATTAACCATTTCAGATATATGTCTAAATTTGCCAGATGAAAAAAGTGATATAAAAAATAGTGTTGGTCAAGATTTGACCAGGCCTTTTTTTATTTAACCCGGATTCCTTCAGAGTAGGAGGTATAAATGTAGGAAAATTCCTGTAACTTATAATAACGGAGAGACTAGCACAAAAGTAAAAAGAGGAGAAGGCTCTAGAGTTAAGATCAATATACATCGTAAACTAAATAGTGGTTTTATTCACATATCTTACGGTGACGTGATGTTTATAATTTACAGTTCGTTTATAATCTAAGTTTTCTTTTCCAGATTTTTTTTTGGTTAATAAATTTTCTTGGCACATTTTAACTAAACTATCTTATAAAGTTATGGCTCATGTAATTTTTTTTCTGATATTATCGTGGCAATTAACGTGTTAACAAGCTGGAAGATAGACTGTTTATATTCTTTCAAAGTGTTTCCCATTCAAGATTAAGAATTGTATGAAATAATGTTATTGAATAATATCTGAAATTTTTAGTAATATATTTTTTACCTGAATATAAAGTTTGAACCCAGAATACTGACATTGCTGACGAAATAAACCTAGTATCTCTGACAAATGTTAGAGTGTAATTGATCATAATAAAATTAGAGTCGACACAAATTCACAGTAATATTACATGATACAGTCACTAACTAGGAAACATTGCAATCAGCATGTCTAGGAAAAGCGACGCCAAGTTTAACGTTTAGCCTACATCACATTCTGCTGCTAGAGATAACCCACGTCAGAGCACAAACATAAAACCGCAATGTGCAGCATTGTATATTCCACGTTCCCAACGACATGTTCATTTTTATATTTCCCACTGACGTAATGTGAACTTCCGGGATAAAAATTTATTATTTATGAATATTTAGGGTTCGAATCAAAATGCTTATATATTATATAGTTTTACTCTTAATTGTCAGTAAATAATACCGGGTAAAATATTACTGCAATATACATACAAGGTATGAAACTGTAATGTAATAGAGAAGACTGGGTGCGGTTGTGCCACAGTACAATAATGACAGTCGTTATAACAGCTAAACTATACTGATTTAGAGATTGGGTCCAAAGAGAGAAAGATGAAGTATGTTTGTTAGAACAAGTTTCCATCATTGCTTGTAGCCGGCCTGATATGTAGACCACGAGTCTGAAGTAAGTTTTTCCGATTTCTATTAATAATACCTGTCACTTGTATACAGATAGATTAGTTTGTTTGTTATTTTGTTATAGGTTGAACATTAGTGATTAAGTACCAGCAATTAGTTTTCACGTAGAAAATTTAGCTTGATTCTGATGATGATTTGTCTCCAAAAGTATGCGTAGGGTACGGTTGTGACAAATTTTGTGAATACGGTTGTAGCATGTATTTCTTGCCCTTTGCGGGTGAAGATTTTTAAGGTTTTTTCTTTAAAGGTATTAAAATAAAATCTTAAATATTAAAAACTTAAGTATTAAAAATCTTATTAAAAAAGGTAGTTCAACAATTGTTCAAAGAATATGTTTTGTTATATATCGTTATATTATATTCATAAGCTTTGTTTAAATGATTACGTATGTTATGTTGTGTTACATATTTCTGACAATAAATTCGTTTCTGACAATAAACGTTATTTTGGTGTTTATACCGATTGTTTTTTTATTAAGGTGACCATATGTCCCGGTTTGGCTGGGACGGTCCCGAATTTGCCGTGTGTCCCGGGTTTTTCTAAAAGCAATATTTGTCCCGGATTTAGATTCATTATACCATAAAATTATGAAAACAAACAAACAAATACATTTTTTTTTCAATTAATAATGAAGAAAGTGGAACAAAATTGTATACAAGACTCAAAAGTGGAAAGTATAACGTCAAAAAATGTAAGATATAATAGAAAATCGTAGATAAAAAAGTATTACCTATGTATAATCTAAAAATTAAGTTCTTACTAAAGTCCGCAATAATGATCTAAAAAAATGATTCACATAAAAAACGGTTTTTTATTGTATCTTTGAATAGCATTTGCGATTTTAAAGACCTAATAACCTCCCCACCGTCCCGAGTTTAAATGATTAAAGATTGCCGTCCCGGTTTTGACTCAAAAAAATATGATCACCTTATTTTTAACCTATTTGTACATCAGTAAGAACCGTCCCTGAGTGTATAAACTTTTGTGACAATCGCCCTTCTTTGTATGATTTGACTTTATAAAGTACCAGTTAACTGGCAAATTAACAAAACTATTGCTGACCAAAAAAAATGTGACATAACCGTACCCAGTCTTCCTTACTTCATCACGTCAGTGTAAAGATTTTATAAATTTAGTAAATTAATATTTAATGATTCGAATGGATTATCTAAAAAATACGCACTGCCTACGCCGAATGTCTTCGGAAACTTACTCTAATTCGATTTATTCCATCGCACTTCTCTCTAGAATAATTCCGCACTTCATGAAGTTATAAATTCGGTACTAATAACCACAAAACGCGTCACAAAACTCGCGTTCCCAGCCGATAATGTCTCGAACCGATCGTCATTAAACCTAACACGGTGCTAGAAATAAGTTAAGGCATCGTAAGTCAGACAAGCGTAATAAGGAGGATCCAACATCCCGATAGAATACCAAGGATTGCCAAGAATTGTAAATCAAGTAGGTATAAACATTCAGAAGGGCGTCTGCGAGCAACTGAGAAAACTTTTTAGTTATAAATCTTCCCTTTTAATGAAATTTTGCTCTGACTATAAACATGCAGGTACACTGAAAACATATAATACACATTCTACACAGACCCTTCATTTGAAGTGTTTATAAATTCAATGACTTTGCAAAGGTCGCTATATTAAATACGTGATGAGAATACATTTAAAAGTGTCGCAAACCGTATTTTAATTTTTTTTTGCTTCAAAACTTTTTAGTTGACACCAATATCTCGCGCAAAAATCTGTAATATGCTGTATCTATATAAGATCAAAGTATTGAAATTTTCTTTCTATTATGTATTTTTCGATGAATATGGGGAATGCACCGAGTTGACAGATGAAAAAGAAAAATATTTAGACATTTGAAATTTGAAGAGAAAATATGCGGATAGAAAGCTCAAATCATAGGTTATGGATATATAGGATACTACTTCAGATTATTTTTCTATTATATTCTATAAAGTATTTTAGTACATTTGAGTTTAGGTATGCATTAATTATTAACAATGAGACAAAAAAACGACATATATGCATTTATTTTCAACTAGTTAATTTATCTACACCCGGTTGCGAATGCTGAAAACGATATATTTACAAATAAATAAAAAATAAATGGGGGCAGGTCTGTGAGTGGAGTTGAACTCCAACTCGATTCAGGAAAGAAGAGTGGGAATTTTTCCATTGCCATTTTCACGACTCAGGGCCGAAATGGGCTATTTTGAATTGGACACTCAGTTTTGATCTATATTCTCAAGTAAAAATAGATATCACCACTGCATGATATCAGGTTATCCAGAGTGGTGGTTCGTACTCACGACCCTTTCCACACAAGGCAGTATGCGTTATGCCACGAAACACCTTATTTACAAATAGAGATAGGAAAATTTGATAAAGTGATATTTAAATTGAAAAAATTAAATTTACCTAATGAACAATGTTTTTTCTATTTTGATACCAAAATTTCACTTACGAAATACGCAGGTGTAAAGTTTATGAACAATACAAATCTAAATGACTACTTTAATAATTATATTCTCAGTCATTTAGAAGAATTGGATTGAAAGACATACAAGATGAGTGCAAAGAAAAACAATAAATTCATATCAAATGAAAAGTTGTATAAATTATACAAGAGATGATCTTTATATTTGTCTCTACATTTGCTAGAAGCAGAATTCTTATGATGTTTGCATATTGGTATTTCTATATTAGCGTCAAAAAAACATACTCTTTGAAGCATTCAAATCTGATTCAATATCATTGTCAACCTATTTACTCTGCCCACTTGGATCAGCTAATTTCGATCAAATCTATTTTATTATATCAACCATCTCTTACGTTACGCAATTTTCAAATTATTTATCTCGTATCTATAGATGTCTTCATAAAAAATTATCTGTCATCTGAAATCTTGAAATTCGTACCGAAATCCACTTATGAGGGCCATAACCGTAATCATTTCGCTTCAGCATCCTCGTAGAGCCAGGATGCTTCTCATAACGCATGCGAAGGCTGCTTATCAGTGATTTATGGTAATAGGCTGAGAAATACGGCCTAACGCATGCCTGAATGATCATAACATCCTGCCTTAAAATAACATTGCAGCCACGTTACTAACAGACACTTTAGATGCAAATCCTGTATGAATAACATATCTCAGGACAAGGTGAAGTACACCTGGTTTAAAATAATTCACACTCGTAATTGCTGTGAATGATATTGTAATAGCTGTTAAACATCCACAAACGTTCTGATAAAAAGTTAAATTTTATCTGCGGTACAAGTTAAAATTACAGAAAACATGACATGTTATTAAATTAACAGAATTTGCATCTGAAATTTTGCTAATTCGAATTCCAGTTATCAATTAAATTTTTTAATTGAAATTTTTAATACACAGTAAGAAAAAAGTAATTAACTAAAACTAAATACTGCGTGCGTGCCATATGATAATAGGTTAAGAAAGAGCCTTACAATACATTATAACTATGTTAACAAACAGTCTATTTAAATAAAAATTATTTAAAACAGAAAAAGTAATAGCACTGCAATATAATCATAATCAATTTTGGTTCTATATAACTTGTATCTGAACAAAAATTAACGTATTTCCGTTTTGGGATGGTGGAAACGTTCCAGACAAATTCATGTGAAAATGTAGTGTTCGTGAAAAATAGATGGGTAGGTAAATTAAATTTTCAAAATATTGCTGCGAGTAATATTTTAATAATCTGACTATTCTTATAAACAATGTTTAATCAAATGTCGGATATCAAAGCTTTTCAAAAATAAAATAGCTGCCACTTTTTACCTTGCTGAAACTGTTACTGGTCCGCGCACGTATTAGGAAAAAATTATACTCGTGATAAAGGAATTAAATTGATAAATTGTTCTGTATCCCATTGAATTTAAACTGAGGCTGTTTTCAAAACAATGCTTCTAACTATTCTAACCGTAAGATTCTGCTAAATGAAAAAATCAGCTCTACGAATCAAAATTTCACGTAAAAACTGTTGGAGTAGAATACTTTGCTTTCAATAGTTTTGAAAATTGACCTTAGTTGCCATAAAAAAGACATCTTTAAGCCATTGTCAACATTTGTTGGCAATGTAAGGTAAACGATAATATCATATATCACTTACATATAATTACATCAGTCACAAAATATATTCAAAATATTCAGACATCTAGTTTATGAACTTTATGAAACTTCACTTTGCAACCATTCGTAGATGCAGCTACATGCACAAATAAA
>NW_020537925.1:0-16726 GCF_003426905.1 Ctenocephalides felis | reverse complement strand
CAAATTGTTGAAAGACATAAAAAGCACATTTCTACAATGATGAAGTAGCTGTCAGTTTTACTAAACGAATTCAGATAATGGTTTGTTTGAAATGTGTTATTTTGTTGGAATAATTGTTTTGGTTTTCACAATATGGTTTATCCGCATCATGCTTTACAGATATACTTTTTATTAAATTTACTTTCATTCATCAAATGTTACTTGAAACTTTTCAAAAGAAGGTCAAAGAAGAAACTCTCCTTGCAGAAATTTAAAATTTTTGTATAAGCTCAGTAGTATTATTTACAATTATACTATAACCCAGAATCCAAAACGAAACTGAAAAACTTGAAACGTAATCAATAAGTCGAAAGACCAAAAAAAACTTGCATTATATACGATTATACGATGTTTTCTATAGAATGTGTATAAAACTTCCAGTTTGATTGTATTTCAAAATATAGAAAAACTGTTAATTATACACTTAAAATATAAACTGTTATTATACACTTAAATTGTTTAGAATATACCTTACTTAGCAAAACAACGTTTGCCGGGTCAGCTAGTATATATACATATATATATGATAAAAATTGTTTCTTGGGCATCCATCCAATAATTAAAAAAACAGTTTTAATGCAAAATGTTTTAATTAAGAGAACATACGTTTCGGGTCCAGATTTGACCCATCTTATGACCCATTTTTATCATATTATTTCACCATCTGAAGAAAAACCTCTCGCTTTATATATATATATATATATATATATATATATATATATATATATATATATATGTTAAAGAAGTTAGTTTTGATGTTGATAAATATAAGTAAGTTCTTCAAGGGCAACACATCAAATAAGAGGCAAAGATTTAGAAGTTAATCTTTAATTTTTTCCAAACATTTCGACATAGGATTTTATGTCATCATCAGTGGATCTACAGAATGAACATTGAAAAATTAATATAAACTAGGAAAAAATGACAGAAATTGGAAAAAGAACTATAGATACAAGTATTATAATTATAACAATAACAATTATAACTAAACAGATAGACAAACATAAGAATTGGAAAGTAAAAAGAAATATATACAAACATACAAAAGCGTAATATATATATATATATATATATATATATTATATATATATGATATATATATACATAAATATACATATAAACAGACTATATATATATATATATATATATATATATTTGCTCCGTATCTCCTAATCGGTTGGACCTGCATTTGCCAAAAATTAATCAGCACATCTTCCTATCAATAGGAATCGAATGTTTTTTGAACCATTCAAATAGGTTGATCCGTGCGCTCGAAAACGTGGACGGAAAATTGTATCCATACATACATACACACTCACACACACACACACACATACTTTTTTTCTGAGGTATGCCAAAATGTTCAGAAACCTTCAAAACGTCGAGAAATGTAAAAATTTTCTATTTAGATTTTCGGCCCATTACAATAATTTACCCTACGGGAAGTTAAAAAAAAATGGAACCGTCGGCGGTTCCCAAAATTTGAGAACCGGTTCCAGAACCGGAACCTTGACTAACTTGTTTTTTTGTTTTTGTTGAACAGAGCATAGCAAAATATTTGTGAAATATAATATATTTTGCACGCAAAAATTAGTTTATGCGTACAATCCCGAGGCAGTTGTGTCACATGTGCTTAAAAATTATTTGGAGAGACCGAAGGATAGTTGTCGAGTTTTTTTTACAATCAGTGTTTTGAAGTATGGGTGAAGAGGCTAAGATTCATAGTTCGGGATCGTACCGCGTAAGGATAGGTTTACAGGTTCGGAATTAAGCCAGTTAAGAGGAAACAAATTTGGAAATATTATTGAGTATAACCTGATAATTTTCACAGAATAAAAAGGCATCACACCTTTTATTAATGCAAGATTTAGTAATGCTGATTAGACAAGATTCAGCAAACCTTCTCTGAATAATGTTCCGTTCGTGATAAAGTATACTAACGTTATAAAAGTTAAAAGAATGTTTAAAATGTTTTATATGTTTTGTTATCATGGTTTGATTTTGTCGTGGGTTTTTTTAGTTATTATCATGTTGTTTTAGTCGTTTTATTAAATTCTGTCCAGTTTCACCTATGTAAATGGAATCACAACCATTGCATTTTAATTTATAGACAATATTTGATGTGCGTTCTAAACTAGTGGGTGATTTGAGATTCGAAAAAAGAGAGCTGAGGGTTAAGTTTATGTTAAAAATTAATCTTAAGTCGACCTTGTGGAACAGTTTTTTCCAAACGGGAAATAGTTCTTTAATAAACGGGAAACAAACATTACCAATAATGTCATTGTCTTTAGAGATTTTGGTAGAAGAAGAAGAATAATTAATGTTATTATTGAGAAATTTGAGTCTATTGTTCGTGACAGAGTTTATGAGATTAGAAGAATAAGAGTTATTGATAAGTGTTGTGTGGATTAACGATAAATTAGCAGACCAAAATTGTTTGTCAAAGAGAAGTATGGCGTGGTCAACTAAATTAATTATAGTACCTATTTTCATGCTAGATAGGTGATAAGAATGGAAATTAAAATACCTGCCCGACCAAGTAGGTTTTTGGTACCAATTTGTGATGATACGGTTATCTAAGGTTTTTATAATTTTGACGTCAAGAAAGCTGATAGAATTGTTTTGTTCTTTTTCGAAAGTGAAGGAGAGATGTTTATTGAAAGAGTTGAAATTGTGGAGTAAAAGTTCAAAGTTTTTAACGGCACACAACTAAAAATGTCATGTCATTAATTTTCAGTGTATCTCATTAAAAAAATGAGAATTTTCAGTATTGTTTTTTTGTTATTAAACGATTTTTTTACAAAATATTAACACGTCATCAATATATAATGTTTTGTCTTGAAGTAACAAAAATTTCAGAAAAAAAAATTAATATTCCCAAAGTTATAGCTGTTTTTGTTGACCCTGTTTCAAAAAACGGTCCTAGCGGTGACCATCATAACTCCTTAGAGATTCATCTAAAATCAATCAAATAAAAAAAATAGTTTTATAAATAGTGAATCCTGGGCTTGATCGCAATAATTAACAAAATGGCAGCATCAAAAATAAAATTTCTAGATTTTTGGGTAAAAAAAGAGTTAATTGGTCTTAAAAAATTGAAATTTTTAAAAAATTAAAAATCCTTCGATCAGGCCCGAGTTTATTATGTATTCTAAAAGGTGTATGAATTTCATTAAAATTTACAAAGCGGTTTTTGAGTTACAATGGTCACCGATTCAAAAAACATAGTTTTGAGAAAAACGCGTTTAAAGTTTCACATTGGATTTACGTATAGAAATTCGAATTATTGAATTACTTAAACCGAGTCATCTATTTCTGGGCCATATAATAGTTCATCAGTTATTGTGCAACTTTCCAAAATTTCCATTTGCTGTTGCCTACAAAGCATTCTGGCTTCCCGAGTGTTCTGGTTGGCGCGCTGATCTGCCACTTTCACACGTGCAGTAACCCATTTTTCGGCATACCAATGGAAATTATACCCACAATTAGGTCCTAGGATATCCATAATCAATAAAAATGATTATGTATATGTATTCAGCAATTTGTACTATAGTAGAACTAGTATTCACGATTTTTAGGCATATTTTTTTCACTAGTTAGTTGAAGCTTTTATTTTTTTTTGATTATGGATTCAAACTTGAACTACACATCTTAAAAGTAAATTATCATTGCTGAGATCGTCGTAAATCGGTTTAAAAGCATTTAAAACATGAGGAGGTGAGGGAGAATGATCTTGAGTATAAGTATCGAGCTCTCCACTTGCGTCAGCGCGCTGGTAAGAGTCCAATAACTCAAAAAGTAATCATCGGATCAACTTGAAATTTTCAGAGAACATTTTCAAGATATTACACTTAATGAAAATGCAAAAAAATAAAAATCGCTTTTTCAAAAATTCCAATTACCCCTAACCCCTTAATTCCGAACCTGTAAACCTGATTTAAATCTTAGCCTCTTCACCCATACTTCGAAACACTGATTGTAAAAAAACTCGCCAACTATCATTCGGTCTCTCCAAATAATTTTTAAGCACATGTGACACAACTGCCTCGGAATTGTACGCATAAACTACTTTTTCCGTGCCAAATATATTATATTTCACAAATATTTTGCTATGCTCTGTTCAACAAAAACAAAAAAACAAGTTAGTGTATATATGATGTGCAAAATTATGTGCCATACGCTAGTTACTGATTTAAGACCTTATTTATGTAAGTTACCTTTGTTGTTTATATATGTGTTTGTGTTTGTATGTGTATTTATATATATATATATATATATATATATATGTGTGTATATATATATATATATATATATATTTGTATATGTATATGTGTATATATATATACGTATTATGTGTATATATATATATGTATATATGTACGTGTTTGTACATGTACACCGTATATATATATATATATATATATATATATGTCTGTTTATTTGTATATGTCTGTTTATTTGTATATGTATGTATATATATATATATATATATATATATATATATATATATATATATATAATACATATATATATACTCGTATATAATATATATATATATATAAACTTGTGATAGCCGACGTCGAAAAACTCATTATTGGAATAGATTTCTTATCATTTTATAACCTGTTGGGAGATCTGCGCAACAGATGACTCCTAGTGGGAGATACAAACGCACAAATGACGGGAAAAGTAACGGATGCAGTTATCCCAACTGTTAAAACCTTGCGAAAGGAGCATCACAGCTTATTGCAAGAATTTCCGGATATTACCTGACCTCAAGGAGCACCTCACAAAGTGAAGCATTCAACAAAACACCATATCAATACAATACTAGGGCCTCCGATTTATTTTAAACCAAGACGGCTCAACGCGGAAGGCCTTCAAATAGCTAAAACAGAATTTGAAGAAATGGTGAAGCTCGGAATCGCTCGACGATTAAACAGCCCCTGGGCCGCACCGCTTCACATGGTACCTAAACGAAACCTCGGATGGCGCCTGTGCGGAGATTACAGAGCACTCAACGCTCGTACTATTCCAGACAGATACCCGGTAAAGCACATTTACGATTTTACGCAGCATCTTCAAGGCATGGAAGTTTTTTCAAAAATCGACTTGGTGTAGGCTTACAACCAAATCCCGGTCAACGAGGAGGATATACCAAAAACAGCAATTACAACTCCTTTCGGACTTTTTGAATTTCCTTATATGACCTTCGGACCTCGTAATGCAGACCAAACCTTTCAAAGGTTTATCGACGAAGTCACACAAGGCATGGATTTTTGCTATGCTTATATCGACGATTTGCTAATTGCATCAAGAAACCAGGAAAAGCATGCAAGGCATCTACGAAGCATTTTCGAGAGACTTCAGCAGTATGGTATCATAATCAATTGTGACAAATGCATATTTTGTGTATAGGAAATTGTTTTTTTGGGATACACAGTCTCCTAAGATGGTATACTCCCAATTAAGGAACGCGTGGAAGCTCTTGTAAGAATCAAACCTCGTACTACCATACGATTATTTCCGCAGATGCTTTTCCCGTGCGGCTAAATTGCAAGCTCCATTTCAAAAACTGTTAGATGGACCAAACGTTAAAAATAACACTATCATAGAATGTAACGAGCAACTACAGCAGACTTTTGTTAATTGCAAAGAAAGCCTATAAAATGCTACTCTTTCACATCACCCAGTGCTCAACGGCAAATTAGATTTGTTTACAGACGCTAGTACAATTTCAATAGGAGCATCGCTGCAACGTCAATTAAGGAAAAAATGGCAACCACTAGCCTTCTTCTCGAAAAACAATTCTAAACGCCAATGCGAGTGGCCAACATACTACCGAGAACTTATAGCAATCTTCGAAGTTATCCGACAATTTGTCACTTTCTCGATGGACAACACTTCGTAGTATACAGAGACCATAAACCTCTAACATTTGTCTTCGAACAGAAACAGGACAAATTGCCGCCAGTTCAATTGAATCAACTTCATAGCACAATTTATAACAGAAATAAAGTACATTAAAGGAAGAGAAACTGATGCTTCATCCCGGATCGAAGAATTACGTGTATCGTCGAATGCAGATTATAACACAATCGCAAAGAAACAACAAGATGACGCGGTATTGCAAAGCTGCCTAAAGAACAGTTCCTCATTGGTCCTGAAGTCAGTACGTCGTCTTCAGGGTACTACCATCAACGTATGTTGCGATGTATCCACTAATATTCCAAGACCTTTCGTTCCGAAAACGTTAAGGAAACAAGTTTTTAGCGCAATTCACAACTTAAGCCATCGTGAAAGAAATTCCATAGTAAAAATGGTATCCCAATGATTTGTTTGGTCGTCAGTGAACAAGGACTGTCGAGTCTAGACGAAGGAGTGCATTCCTTGTCATTGCAACAAAATTCATCGCCACACGCGAGCACCGCTCGGTGAATTTTTGCTACCTACCCGACGATTTTTTCACATACATTTAGATCTGATCGGACCCTTTCCAAGCGCACAAGGATTCATGTATTGCCTATCAGTAATATGTAGATTCACAAGGTGCCAGAAGTCATCCCACTTGGAAATATCACAGCCGAGTCGCAAGCATTTATGTATAGAGGGATGGATATCTCGTTTTGGCTGCACCACAGAAGTAACGTGTGACCGCGGAGTTCAGTTTAAATCCCGCCTATTTGACGCCTTTGGTAAATTTACAAGGTCAAAAATAACTCACACCACAGCTTATCACTTCAGCGCAAACGGCATAGTAGAGCGTTATTACAGATCCTTAAAATCAGCTATTATGTGCCACAACAATAAGAACTGGCTGGGTGCATTGCCGCTAGTACTACTCGGATTCCGGTCTGTATGGAAGCGACACTTGCAAGCTTCTCCAGCTGAAATGGTGTATGGCAAACCTTTTCGGCTTCCAGCATAATTATTCGAAGACGATCGGAACACACAAGACGCATACCAAATGGTTCTCCGAAAACTTCGACAAACGGTCAAAACGCTCAAGGCAACGCCCGTTTTGAATCACGGAAATAAATACAGCTTTGTCCACCCGGATTTATCAACAGCTTCACAAATTTTTATCCGTTGCATCGTTATCCTATGATATAAATCCACAGCGCAGCAACACTCTGCCTGTACTCGCTTGCCCGAACTCACAGTGGATTCAAAGAAGAGAAGACGACAGAAATTCGTGCCAATCCAGAAATTGTCGGAAAGGTGAGATAATATTTCAAAATCGAGTAGAAACTTTACATTTTTAATTAGAATTTTTGTGTAGAAGCGTAATTTGAATAAAACAATGGACGGTGGCGAATACGTGAAATGTCAAACATTTTTGACAGATGATGTTCAATTACATTTAATAGGATGTTTTACGTGAATATTAAATTGTAGTAAGTAGTTTTGCTCGTAGTTATATTTATACACAAAAACGTTATTAAACGGTGTTATTAGAAACGATTGCAAGTGTTATTAGAAACTCGAAATATCAACTTTTTTGGAGTGTTAATATGAACTAGCATTTTTTGGCGTTGTAGCACTTTTTTTTGCAAATCATATGTTTCTCAAACACGGTACTCAAAAGTCCTCATTTGTATAATTATATACTTATTGATATTTATAAGACATTTTCTAGGTTATATTATTTTTTATTTATGATATTCAAATTCAGAACCTAAATTTCGTATTGATCAAATGGACATTTTGTCGAATAACATTTTCCCAGTTATAATTTCCCAGAATTTATTGAAGAATAAATAGTATTATATGAAGGTCTGAGGTTCAATAGGGCGACCACCGATGTGTCAAAAACCAGTAAGTTAAGTATTGTTTAAGAACAATATTTGAAAATAAAGAGAAAAAGATGTATAACCAGCAATAACCTTGATTTTCATGACTTTGCTATCGGGAGATAAACGATAATCTTTGAAAATCCATAATAAAAGTATTTTCTTCCGTTGGTAGATTTTTAGCATTAGTTAAAAATGTAATCATTTTGTAAAATCATTTAAAATTGAAATAAGACTTTAAACCTGTTTGCCATCTGACCGTTTCAAGTTACCCCGCCTATAGAGTAAAAAGTCTAAATTTTTGAAAGACATAAAAAGCACATTTCTACAGTGATAAAATAGAAGGCAGTTTTACTGAACGTAGTCAGATAATTGTTCGTTTGAAATTTGTTATTTGTTGTGATAAAATTGTTATGGTTTTCACAATATAGTTTATATTTGCTCAAAGGCAAAGTGGACCTTTGTGCCTTGCCCTGCTCTACATATATACTTTTTATTAAATTTACTTGAATTCATCGAATGTTACTTGAAACTTTTCAAAAAGCAGGTCAAAGAAGAAATACTTAATTTATTTTTTATCGCTCCTCGCAGAAATTCGAAAATTTTGTATAAGCTCAGTAGTATTATTTACAGTTATACACAAAATCCAGTATACGAGTATACGACTCTCGTACAAAAAGAATCTGAAAAACTTGAAACGTAATCAGTAAGTCCAAAGACCAAAACGGACTTGTATTGGATTATACCATGTTTTCTATAGAAAGTGTATAAAACTTCCAATTTGATTGTATTGACAAAATATAGACAAACTAATAGGGTTTATTATTTTTAGAATGCCTCATTGTTTATAGCATTCGAACAACACGGCCTTATACACTATAGGTATTAATTTTTTTGATTCTCTAGAAAATTGTTTAGAATATACCTTACTTAGCAAAACAACGCTTGCCGGGTCAGCTAGTATATATATATATATACTAGCAAACCCGGCGAACTCCGTTTCGCCACCAAATGGTTTCGTAGGAAAGATGAGGAAATTTTTGTTTTATTTTGTGTTTGAAAAAGTTAAAAAATTATTTCATTACACAACATTAATGACTTTATTTCGATTACAAAAATGAAGTGTTTTTTAGTTGAACTTCTCTAAGTAAATGAAAGTGAATCCAAAGTAATTACTGAATCGAAGAGTTAAACGTGTCCGCAAATTATCCGTTTTGTTGTGTCATTAGCGTGGAAATTAATAAATATACATTTGGTTCAGAATATTGGAAACACTTGGTAATCTTTATAACACAGTTTATTACTAGAAAAACATAATATTGAAAAATAATAGTTCTTGTATACGAAGTGTGTGTTATGGCGGTCCAAATCAGAAAGAGTTATCCGGCTTCTTCTTTCCAAAACCTCGCGTCCTGGGTTGCCATAGCAATCATGTTTGTCCTTCTCAAAACCTTGCGTACTGGGTTGCCAGAGTAATGATATCTGTCTTTTCAAACCTCAGGACGGTGAACATAAGTGTCAGATGGCACAACATTATCCTCCTTGGAAAGATTATAGTGCTAACTAAGATTCAGTACTATAATTATAAATTAAATCACAAATTATCGAAATTCACATTTGCAACCCAGAAAAATAGAAATAGAAATAAAAATATAACTTGATGTCAAAATATAAAAACTTAAGATTATAAAAATTACATCTAGACAGATGAACTTAATCTAAAACAATATTTCATAAACAATGGCAAAAAAAATATAAGCTAAATATTAACACAACTAATATATTACATAAGGTTTAATCTTATTAATATGAACCTTTAATGATTTAGATCTACACAACAAAGTATAATTAACAGGTAAATCTTTCGATTGAATCTCGTATGGACCATTCCAGGGCATAACTAATTTACGGGACTTTCCTTTAGAATTAGATGCATACTTCAAGAGTATCAAATCTCCGACATTGAATTCAGCTTCTTTAGAAAACTTATCATAATTTTGTTTGGAAAGTTCTTTAGAAGAAATTAGGTTTTGTCGAGCAACATCAACAATAGATTTTATTCTTAGTTTCATTTCTTCGGCTTAGTTATCGAAGGAATATGGAGGAGATTGTGGTTTAGGATGTGAAGATGGGAGTTCGGGGTTATATCCAAACATTAATCGGAAAGGGCTGAATCCGGTAGAATTATGCGGAGTGGTATTATATGTGATTATAGGGTAGCCAAATGTCCTAATCTGTTTGATCCATCTTAATAAAATTACGCAAATATTCAACTAGAGTTCGTGAGACCTTTCACGAGCACCATTTGATTCTGTATGATACGAAGTAATTTGGATTTTATCTATTTTTTAAATTTTACAAATGTTTTTAAAAAGTACACAAGAAATTAGTACCTTGGTCGGTAAGGAATCTAGAAGGGATACCATTAGTGACATTTATCTATTCTACAAAAGATCTGAAAATAGTGTCTGCCCGCTGATTTTGTATAGCAATAGCCCTACTGAATTTTGTTAAAATGTCTTGAAAGGTTAGAATGTATTTGTTCTGATTGGATATAATAGTTAATGAACCGACGATGTCCAGAGCACATTTTTTGAAAGGTTTCACAGGCGTATCTGTTATAACCATGGGATACCTATTTTTTTATAAAGCTTATTTCTCTAGCATATGTCACAGACTTTAATAACATTTCGTAATTGTTTCCTCAATTTCGGCCAATTGTAATTTTGCAAAATTCTTTTATAAGTATGTTTATATCATTGATGGCCGCCTAAAGTTGTGTGATGATACCCATTGATAATTCTTAATTGATCCGAATGGGTTAGAGGGTCTAAAGGCCGATTGAATATGGAAATATTGATGTTAGTATTTTTAAAAATAAATCTCATAATAGATCGATTTTTGCCTTGCTCTAGTCTATCCTCTATTAATAGGCAAGATAAGGCCAGATATTTATTCCTAACTCTAAACATAGCTCTAAATAAATCAGATTGTCTTAATTCAGTTATTAAATAAAAAACATAACCTTTATCATTAAACTTAATATATGCTACATCTCCTACTTCCTTACGTTGGGTAACTAGTTCATTAATATGGTTAAAATTATTGAAAAATGTATTATTACTATCAAAGTCCTTAGGTGAATCTATTCCTGTAACTTTATACGCCAACGCATGAGTCTGAAGCCTGGGTCTTT
This sequence comes from Ctenocephalides felis, assembly GCF_003426905.1. Taxonomy (NCBI): domain Eukaryota; kingdom Metazoa; phylum Arthropoda; class Insecta; order Siphonaptera; family Pulicidae; genus Ctenocephalides; species Ctenocephalides felis. The sequence continues at coordinate 5,698 of NW_020537925.1, read as the reverse complement.
TAAATTCATAAGCCATATCAAGGGCCGATGATCAGTAACTATAAAGAATTTGACACTATAAATATACGGCCGGAAATGACGCACTGCCCAAACAATACTTAATAATTCCTTTGCTACAGTGGAATAATTTTTCTCTGCCTTATTTAATGTTCTGCTAGCAAACGCGACGCTTGTGATGAAACCGTGCTAATTGCTTTGCCAGAAGCATCAGTCGTTACATTAAATGTCTGTTGGAAATTCGGCTATTGCAAAACTGGGGCACTAGTCAAAAGACTCTTTAAAGTTTCAAAAGCTTGCTTTTGGGATGATGACCATATGAATTTATTAGATTTTTTCAAAAGCTCGCTCAAAAGCCTCGAAATCTTAGAAAAGTTTTCGATAAACCTTCGATAATAACCTGCTAGTCCAAGAAATAAATTTATATCCTTTGGCGATTTCGGAACAGGAAGATTGATTACCGCGTCAATTTTAGAGTTATCGGGTTTTATACCAGAAGGTGTTATTATATGCCCTAAATAATAAACCTCTTTACAAAAGAAATTACATTTTAGAGGCTGCAACTGTAAATTATTGCTACGCAGCCTTTCCAATACTTCACTTACTTTTTAAAATGTTTTTCAAGCGTATTCGAGTAAATGACAATATAGTCTAAATATACAAAGCATTTTATTCCTTGCAACCCAGACAGTACGGAATTCATTAATCGTTGAAATGTTGCTGGGGCATTTTGTAACCCATATGGCATGCGTTTAAAATGGAAATGAGAACATTGAGTCGAGAAAGCAGTTTTAGACTTATCATTCTCACTCATTGAAATTTGGTGAAAGCCAGAAGCCAAATCAAGGGTGGAAAAATATTTGGAGTTATCTAATTGCTCCAGAATTTCTGAAATGTTTGGTAAGGGGAACGAATCTCCTATTGTAACCTCATTAAGTCTCCGAAAATCAACAACTAATCTCCATTTCAAATTACCCGAATCGGACTTCTTCAGAACCAAAAGTAAAGGCGCATTCCAAGGGCTAGTACTGTGTTCTATGATACCATTTTCCAATAACTCGGATACTTGTTTATTGATTTCACTCTTATGGCGATCTGGTAAACGATAGGGCTTAACATTAATAGGAGGAGTATGCGATGGAGTATGAATGCTATGTTCAATAGAAGAAGAAAAGGGAAGTTTGTCGCCTTTGGCATAAAAAATATCACTAAAATTTGTTCAATTTTTTTTAAGCAATTTATATTCAAAATCATTTAAAACATCAGTTTTTAAAGCAAAAAAGATTTTGTTTATTCTATCTGGATTAGTATTAAAAGTAACTTGATTCATAAGTTTAGGGTTTTCGAAATATCTAAAATATCTTGCAAGGTATCTACATTAAAAATGGGTAAGTTTAAATCTACTTCCTTATCATTAGAATTTACAATATTAATTACACAAGCAAAATTTGACAGTGAAACTAGGGTACTAGCGACAAAAACTCCTGCACTTAATTCAGTTTTTTCAATTACTCCTACAGCATTGGTGTTGGTAGTAATTTGAACCACGGTTCTAGACCTTGAATTTAGCTTAATATTTGATGGAGAATATCGTAAAGGCAAAAAAAGGTCTTTGAATTTGAGTATTGAGTTAGAAATGTCAATACTTCCACCAAAAGCTTTTAAGAAATCTATGCCCAATATACCATGCCTTTTAATAGGCAACTTATCACTAACTACATTAAATACAACATTAACTAATTTATTCCCTAACTTAATATTAATATTGGCCTTTCCTATAGTGCTTATTATTGTACCAGAAACCCCAGAAATTTTGATTTTATTTTCTAAACCGTCGCTAACGTCAATATCATCATTTAAAATGCCTAATTTAATTAAACTTATTTCCGCGCCGGTATCTAAAAGTAAATTGATGTTTTTTTCATTGGTTCTCAAAGTTTCTAAACAAACAAAAGGAAGTTGGTTTTGACGAAAAATGCATGAAATATCTGCTTTTTCAAGTTCCCTAACAGTGTGTGAAACTTCGGTTTTACTAGTTGAAGCAACAGGCCCTACATTACTATCTACTACGTTTACCTTAGAGCGCTGTTGTTCATTATAGATTCATTCACGACAATCATTGATTAAATTCCCAGACCTCTTGCGATAGTTGCAAAAGATTTCAAAATTAATTTTAGGTTGAGCATTAATGTTTGGCAAGACATTGATTTTAGGGCTAAAAGAGGTCGAAGTGTTAGAACCAGACGTAGTTTCTTCTTCTTTAACAAATTCAGCGGCTTTCCTAAGCGTCTGAAAGTTTTTCGCTTTAACGAGTAGTCTCAAGGAAGGCTGAAGGTCCTCCTGGAAAATATGCAAAGCTTGGTCCCGTAAAAGTCCATTGCAAAAAGAGCTTGAATTTGGAATTTTGCTGCGTTTAATTGTTACTTCAATCAAATCTGTTAAAATACGTTCTAACCTATTTTTGTAATCACAAACCGATTTGCGAGTTCCTTGCCTACATTGAATGAACTGGTACAGTAATGTGGAAAAAGACTTCTTTCCCGAGTACAACCCTTCAAGTGTGGACTTAAGGTCTTCAAAGAAAGTTAAATCTTTAAATTGGACAGCTTGTAAAGCCTTACCCTCTAGTTTGACATGCTTAATATACTCTAATAATTCGGACTTATTTGCCTCTTCTAAGCGCTTAAAAACGAATGAGCATTTGGCTAAAAATGCAGAAAGCTGATAACGATCGCTACCATCAAAGGTTTGAATCACTGCTCTAGCTTCAGAAAGAGAAATGTAAGACATATTGACGACTTCAGTAACACAAAGAGAAATAGCAGGATGGGAACCGTAAACAGCTGTAGGTTGAGGTATGTGAGAAATAATAACCTGATCGTTAAAAGCTGAATTCAATCAATTTAGAGAATTTTGGTTACCTCCTCCTTCCAAGTTTTACTCCAAACCGCTCAAAGATGGAATCTGTCGACCTGCTAATTATCCTTGTGGTGGTAGTCTAAGATCACTAGTGTTCCTTGTATTGTACATCAAAACCCTAAATGGTTAAGCACGTACCGTATTAGTACAATAATTTTAAAAACTTGAAACACAATGGTTTTATGTACAAATTATGAAGCTTTATATCATTAACAACATTTACCAAAGTTATGTGAAATATTTTAAATATGGATAAAATTTTGTACTCAACAGCTATAATTTTTATATCTAAAAGTTTGTAAATTTCGAAAAGTTTGTAATTTCTAAAAGTTTGTATTTCTAAAATTTTGTAATTTCTCTATATTGAACTTTAATATAAATTATAAATTATGTCTAAAATATAATACTAAAATTTGTTCTAAAATATAGTAAATAGTTTGGAAAATTGGAATTTGGAAAATAGGTTATATGTTAGACAATAATACCCAGATTTATTAAAGTAATAAGAGTTAGAATTTAGATTTGGTATATTTATATAAATAAACTATTGATTTAATCTAGAATTTAGTAAAGTTTACAAATGTGAATAATAATTTAGTGAAATGATACGATTATAGTTTGCCTGTATCGCTTAAGCGTCTCCTGAATGATGCTTCGGTCGGCGTCCCTTCGTAATGACGATCAAAATGGCCGCTCTCCGAAATTTCTTCAAAATTTCGCCAAGATTATGCTGATTACCGAGTCGTTGAATCTTCGTATTCTGCGTATATTATTTCCTCTGGCCAATTTTACTTGTTTTAGTCGACTGCCACCATTGTTGTGCCATTAGCGTGGAAATTAATAAATATACATTTGGCTCAAAATATTGGAAACATTTGGTAATCTTTAAACATAGTTTATTCACTGAAAAATATAGTATTGAAAAACAATGGTTCTTGTATACGAAGTGTGTGTTATGGCGGTCCAAATCAGAGAGTGTTAGCCGGCTTCTTTTTCCAAAACCTCGCGTCCTGGGTTGCCATAGCAATCATGTTTGTCCTTCCCAAAGCCTCGCGTACTGGGTTGTCAGAGCAATGATATCTGTCCTCTCGAACTTCAGGACGGTGAACATAAGTGTCAGATGGCACAGCAGTTTCATTGAAGTGCTCTTTGGTAAACCACATTTTTTGTTTTTTTCGTCTGACTTTAACACAAACAAAGCGGATGGTTTCCCAATTCGTAAACACGCAACGTATAACTGCCCATGCGAAAAACAATGATTTTCTAAATTTATCCCGCAAACACTAAGCGATTGGCCTTGCGACTTGTTAATTGTCATTGCGAACTGGAAATTGCAATCGTTTGAAGTTAAACGGAAGACCAGTCGGAATCATTGGTATTCGAGGAATACATACATTTTCGTCTGCGTACTTTCCGTTAATATGGTTGCCTAAATCAAATTCGGTATAAGTCTTTTTACCGAAATTCGAGTACCGTTGCAAAGTTGCGGTGGATTCAAATTACGCAATATCATAATAACTGTATACCAATTCTGAGTTGCAAGTTATGGTGGAAATTCTGGTAACTCCAGAGAGCTCAACAACTCCGTTTGATAATTTACTGCATCATCGGGATTTGTTATGGAATCAATGAATTTGTATGTCACCAAATGGCCAGCAATTTTTGATTGAATGATTGAATTATTCTTTGCGGCAAGATTTGCTCGTTGACTTAACCAAGCAAATTTTGATAATTCTCACTAATTTTTGGGAAAATATTTTCAATAAGAGCTAATTGAGAGTCTACAAATCGGCAAAACTCGTTGGCAAGAGTAATTAATCAAAGTAGCTGTCAAACAAAGTATCTACCGGCGCCATCTACTTAAAATATTGTTTTGTAGTACATGCTAAGTATCAGAGATGACGCTGCATGTGAAAAACTATTTTTTTCACTTTTCTCGGTTTTTTCTTCAATTTTCTTTGCTATAAACCTCACGGAGCCCAAGACCTTTCCAACGAATGCAAAATCGACGAAATCGGTTCTTGCGTTCTGGAGTTATATCGTCAGGAAGGAAAACCCGACTTATTTTTTATAATATATATATATATATATATATATATATATATATATATATTATATATATATAAAACCCGGCAAACGTTGTTTTGCTAAGTAAGATATGTATATTCAAAAACAATTTCTAGGGAATCGGAAAAATGAATACTCTTGGTGTATAGGATGTGTTGTTTGAATGCTATATACAATGAGTATTAAAAAACAATAAACCCCATTAGTTTTGTCAATACAATCAAATTGGAAGTTTATAAACTTTCAACGTTTTTTAACCATCCAAGTCTTTTCGACTTATTGATTATGTTCCAAGTTTTTCAGTTTTTTTTTTTTGATTCTGTATTTTGTGTATAATTGTAAATAATACTACTACTGAGCTTATACAAAATTTTCAAATTTCTGCGAGTAGAGATAGAAAATGGATTAAGTATTTCTTTTTGAAAAGTTTTAAGTAACATTCAATGAATTAGAGTAAATTGAATAAATCCAATTTGACTTGAAGCAAATATTAATTATATTTTAAAAATCAAACCAATTATATCACAACAAATAACTCATTTCAAGCGAACAATTATCTGACTACGTTCATTAAAACTGTCAGCTACTACATCATTGTAGGAATGTACTTTCATGCTGTCTTTCAAAAATTTGTTATCTAGACCTTTTTACCCTATAGACGGAGTAACTTGGAAAGGCCGGTGGCAAACAGTTTTGATGTCTTTTTAACTTCCCG
>NW_020537924.1:0-9256 GCF_003426905.1 Ctenocephalides felis | reverse complement strand
GGGACAGTACACCCGGCGGGGACAGTTTTGTAAAAGCGACAACAAAAATATCAATATGGAATGATTATAAACATTTATATAATTATTAGTAATAAAATAAAACACTGCCCGGCGGGGAAACGAACCCCGGTCTACCGCATGACAGGCGGGGATACTGACCACTATACTACCGAGGACATGCTTTTATACAACCGATAACAAAAATGTCAATATGATGAAAGATTTATAAAGATTTATAATTATTAGTAATAAAATGAAGTACTCCCCGGCGGGGAATCAACCCCGGTCTCCCGCGTGACAGGCGGGGATACTGACCACTATACTACCGAGGACATGCTTTTATACAACGATAACAAAAATGTCAATATGATGAATGATTTATAAAGATTTATAATTATTAGTAATAAAATGAAGTACTCCCCGGCAAGGAATCGAACCCCGGTCTCCTGCGTGACAGGCGGGGATACTGACCACTATACTACCGAGGACATGCTTTTATACAACCGATAACAAAAATGTCAATATGATGAATGATTTATAAAGATTATAATTATTAGTAATAAAATAAAAGTACTCCCCGGCGGGGAATCGAACCCCGGTCTCCCGCGTGACAGGCGGGGATACTGACCACTATACTACCGAGGACATGCTCTTATACAAACCGATAACAAAAATGTCAATATGATGAATGATTTATAAAGATTTATAATTATTAGTAATAAAATGAAGTACTCCCGGCGGGGAATCGAACCCGGTCTCCCGCGTGACAGGCGGGGGTATGACCACTATACTACCGAGGACAGCATTTGTACAACCCATCGGGGACAGTACACCCCGGAGGGGACAGTTTTGTAAAAGCGACAACAAAAATATCAATATGAGGAATGATTTATAAACATTTATATAATTATTAGTAATAAAATAAAACACTCCCGGCGGGGAATCGAACCCCGGTCTCCCGCGTGACAGGCGGGGATAATGACCACTATATTACCGAGGACATGCTTTTATACAACCGATACAAAAATGTCAATATGATGAAAGATTTATAAAGATTTATAATTATTAGTAATAAAATGAAGTACTCCCCGGCGGGGAATCGAACTACTTGCGTCCAACCGTTTTTCTGTTTTGTTTGTGCGGAAAATTGAGTTCGAAACTATTATCGTTAATCATTTATTTATTTATTTAATATGATGAATGATTTATAAAGATTTATAATTATTAGTAATAAAATGAAGTACTCCCCGGCGGGGAATCAAACCCCGGTTTCCCGCGTGAGAGGCGGGGATACTGACCACTATACTACCGAGGACATGCTTTTATACAACCGATAACAAAAATGTCAATATAATGAATGATTTATAAAGATTTATAATTATTAGTAATAAAATGAAGTACTCCCCGGCGGGGAATCGAACTACTTGCGTCCAACCGTTTTTCTGTTTTGTTTGTGCGAAAAATTGAGTTCGAAACTATTATCGTTAATCATTTATTTATTTATTTAATATGATGAATGATTTATAAAGATTTATAATTATTAGTAATAAAATGAAGTACTCCCCGGCGGGGAATCGAACCCCGGTCTCCCGCGTGACAGGCGGGGATACTGACCACTATACTACCGAGGACATGCTTTTATACAACCGATAACAAAAATGTCAAATATAATGAATGATTTATAAAGATTATAATTATTAGTAATAAAATGAAGTACTCCCCGGCGGGGAATCGAACCCCGGTCTCCAGCGTGACAGGCGGGGATACTGACCACTATACTACCGAGGACATGTTTATACAACCGATAACAAAAATGTCAATATGATGAAAGATTTATAAAGATTTATAATTATTAGTAATAAAATGAAGTACTCCCCGGCGGGGAATCGAACTACTTGCGTCCAACCGTTTTTCTGTTTTGTTTGTGCGGAAAATTGAGTTCGAAACTATTATCGTTAATCATTTATTTTTATACAATTTATTTATGTACAAGCCATCGGGGACAGTACACCCCGGCGGGGACAGTTTTGTAAAAGCGACAACAAAAATATCAATTATTAGTAATAAAATAAAACACTCCCCGGCGGGGAATCGAACCCCGGTCTCCCGCGTGACAGGCGGGGATACTGACCACTATACTACCGAGGACATGCTTTTATACAACCGATAACAAAACTGTCAATATGATGAAAGATTTATAAAGATTTATAATTATTAGTAATAAAATGAAGTACTCCCCGGCGGGGAATCGAATCCCGGTCTCCCGCGCGACAGGCGGGGATACTGACCACTATACTACCGAAGACATGCTTTTATACAACCGATAACAAAAATGTCAATATGATGAATGATTTATAAAGATTTATAATTATTAGTAATATAATGAAGTACACCCCGGCGGGGAATCGAACCCCGGTCTCCCGCGTGACAGGCGGGGTACTGACCACTATACTACCGAGGACATGCTTTTATACAACCGATAACAAAAATGTCCATATGATGAATGATTTATAAAGATTTATAATTATTAGTAATAAAATGAAGTACTCCCCGGCGGGGAATCAAACCCCGGTCTCCCGCGTGACAGGCGGGGATACTGACCACATTACTACCGAAGGACATGCTCTTTATACAACCGAAACAAAAATGTAATATGATGAATGATTTATAAAGATTTATAATTATTAGTAATAAAATGAAGTACACCCCGGCGGGGAATCGAACCCCGGTCTCCCGCGTGACAGGCGGGGGGTACTGACCACTATACTACCGAGGACATGCTTCTATACAACCGATAACAAAAATGTCAATATGATGAATGATTTATAAAGATTTTAATTATTAGTAATAAATGAAGTACTCCCCGGCGGGGAATCAAACCCCGGTCTCCCCGTGGGACGACGGGGATACTGACCCTATATACCGAGGACAGCATTTGTACAAGCCATCGGGGACAGTACACCCGGCGGGGACAGTTTTGTAAAAGCGACAACAAAAATGTCAATATGATGAAAGATTTATAAAGATTTATAATTATTAGTAATAAAATGAAGTACTCCCCGGCGGGGAATCGAACCCCGGTCTCCCGCGTGACAGGCGGGGATACTGACCACTATACTACCGAGGACATGCTTTATACAACGATAACAAAAATGTCAATGATGAATGATTTATAATTATTAGTAATAAAAAAGTACTCCCCGGCGGGGAATCGAACCCGGTCTCCCGCGTGACAGGCGGGGGAACTGACCACTATACTACCGAGGACATGCTTTATACAACCGATAACAAAAATGTCAATATGAGGAATGATTTATAAAGATTTATAATTATTAGTAATAAAAATAAGTACTCCCCGGCGGGGAATCGAACCCCGGTCTCCCGCGTGACAGGCGGGGATACTGACCACTATACTACCGAGGACATGCTCTTATACAACCGATAACAAAAATGTCAATATGATGAATGATTTATAAAGATTTATAATTATTAGTAATAAAATGAAGTACTCCCCGGCGGGGAATCGAACCCCGGTCTCCGCGTGACAGGCGGGGATACTGACCACTATACTACCGAGGACATGCTTTTATACAACCGATAACAAAAATGTCATATGATGAATGATTTATAAAGATTTATAATTATTAGTAATAAAATGAAGTACACCCCGGCGGGGAATCGAACCCCGGTCTCCCGCGTGACAGGCGGGGTACTGACCACTATACTACCGAGGACATGCTTCTATACAACCGATAACAAAAATGTCAATATGATGAATGATTTATAAAGATTTTTAATTATTAGTAATAAAATGAAGTACTCCCCGGCGGGGAATCAAACCCCGGTCTCCCGCGTGACAGACGGGGATACTGACCACTATACTACCGAGGACAGCATTTGTACAAGCCATCGGGGACAGTACACCCCGGCGGGGACAGTTTTGTAAAAGCGACAACAAAGATGTCAATATGATGAAAAATTTATAAAGATTTATAATTATTAGTAATAAAATGAAGTACTCCCGGCGGGGAATCGAACCCCGGTCTCCCGCGTGACAGGCGGGGATACTGACCACTATACTACCGAGGACATGCTTTTATACAACGATAACAAAAATGTCAATATGATGAATGATTTATAAAGATTTATAATTATTAGTAATAAAATGAAGTACTCCCCGGCAAGGAATCGAACCCCGGTCTCCCGCGTGACAGGCGGGGATACTGACCACTATACTACCGAGGACATGCTTTTATACAACCGATAACAAAAATGTCAATATGATGAATGATTTATAAAGATTTATAATTATTAGTAATAAAATGAAGTACTCCCCGGCGGGGAATCGAACCCCGGTCTCCCGCGTGACAGGCGGGATACTGACCACTATACTACCGAGGACATGCTCTTATACAACCGATAACAAAAATGTCAATATGATGAATGATTTATAAAGATTTATAATTATTAGTAATAAATAAAGTACTCCCCCGGCGGGGAATCGAAACCCCGGTCTCCCGCGTGACAGGCGGGGATACTGACCACTACTACCGAGGACATGCTTTTATACAACCGATAACAAAAATGTCCATATGATGAATGATTTATAAAGATTTATAATTATTAGTAATAAAATGAGTACACCCGGCGGGGAATCGAACCCCGGTCTCCCGCGTGACAGCGGGGATACTGACCACTATAACTACCGAGGACATGCGTTTATACAAACGATAACAAAAATGTCAATATGATGAATGATTTATAAAGATTTATAATTATTAGTAATAAAATAAAGTACTCCCCGGCGGGGAATCGAACCCCGGTCTCCCGCGGACAGGCGGGGATACTGACCACTATACTACCGAGGACATGCTCTTATAAACCGATAACAAAAATGTCAATATGATGAATGATTTATAAAGATTTATAATTATTAGTAATAAAATGAAGTACACCCGGCGGGGAATCGAACCCGGTCTCCCGCGTGAGGCGGTACTGACCACTATACTACCGAGGACATGCTTTTATACAACCGATAACAAAAATGTCAATATGATGAATGATTTATAAAGATTTATAATTATTAGTATAAAATGAAGACTCCCCGGCGGGGAATCAAACCCCGGTCTCCCGCGTGACAGGCGGGGATACTGACACTATACTACCGAGGACAGCATTTGTACAAGCCATCGGGGACAGTACACCCCGGCGGGGACAGTTTTGTAAAAGCGACAACAAAAATATCAATATGAGAATGATTTATAAACATTTATATAATTATTAGTAATAAAATAAAACACTCCCCGGCGGGGAATCGAACCCCGGTCTCCCGCGTGACAGGCGGGATACTGACCACTATACTACCGAGGACATGCTTTTATACAACCGATAACAAAAATGTCAATATGATGAAAGATTTATAAAGATTTATAATTATTAGTAATAAAATGAAGTACTCCCCGGCGGGGAATCGAACTACTTGCGTCCAACCGTTTTTCTGTTTTGTTTGTGCGGAAAATTGAGTTCGAAACTATTATCGTTAATCATTTATTTATTTATTTAATATGACGAATGATTTATAAAAATTTATAATTATTAGTAATAAAATGAAGTACTCCCCGGCGGGGAATCGAACCCCGGTCTCCCGCGTGACAGGCGGGGATACTGACCACTATACTACCGAGGACATGCTTTTATACAACCGATAACAAAAATGTCAATATGATGAAAGATTTATAAAGATTTATAATTATTAGTAATAAAATGAAGTACTCCCCGGCGGGGAATCGAACTACTTGCGTCCAACCGTTTTTCTGTTTTGTTTGTGCGGAAAATTGAGTTCGAAACTATTATCGTTAATCATTTATTTTTATACAATTTATTTATGTACAAGCCATCGGGGACAGTACACCCCGGCGGGGACAGTTTTGTAAAAGCGACAACAAAAATATCAATATGAGGAATGATTTATAAACATTTATATAATTATTAGTAATAAAATAAAACACTCCCCGGCGGGGAATCGAACCCCGGTCTCCCGCGTGACAGGCGGGGATACTGACCACTATACTACCGAGGACATGCTTTTATACAACCGATAACAAAAATGTCAATATGATGAATGATTTATAAAGATTTATAATTATTAGTAATAAAATGAAGTACTCCCCGGCGGGGAATCGAACCCCGGTCTCCCGCGTGACAGGCGGGGATACTGACCACTATACTACCGAGGACATGCTTTTATACAACCGATAACAAAAATGTCAATATGATGAATGATTTATAAAGATTTATAATTATTAGTAATAAAATGAAGTACTCCCCGGCGGGGAATCGAACCCCGGTCTCCCGCGTGACAGGCGGGGATACTGACCACTATACTACCGAGGACATGCTTTTATACAACCGATAACAAAAATGTCAATATGATGAATGATTTATAAAGATTTATAATTATTAGTAATAAAATAAAGTACTCCCCGGCGGGGAATCGAACCCCGGTCTCCCGCGTGACAGGCGGGGATACTGACCACTATACTACCGAGGACATGCTCTTATACAACCGATAACAAAAATGTCAATATGATGAATGATTTATAAAGATTTATAATTATTAGTAATATAATGAAGTACACCCCGGCGGGGAATCGAACCCCGGTCTCCCGCGTGACAGGCGGGGTACTGACCACTATACTACCGAGGACATGCTTTTATACAACCGATAACAAAAATGTCAATATGATGAATGATTTATAAAGATTTATAATTATTAGTAATAAAATGAAGTACACCCCGGCGGGGAATCGAACCCCGGTCTCCCGCGTGACAGGCGGGGATACTGACCACTATACTACCGAGGACATGCTTCTATACAACCGATAACAAAAATGTCAATATGATGAATGATTTATAAAGATTTTTAATTATTAGTAATAAAATGAAGTACTCCCCGGCGGGGAATCGAACCCCGGTCTCCCGCGTGACAGGCGGGATACTGACCACTATACTACCGAGGACAGCATTTATACAACCCATCGGACAGTACACCCCGGCGGGGACATTTTTGTAAAAGCGACAACAAAAATATCAATATGAGATGATTTATAAACATTTATATAATTATTAGTATAAAATAAAACCCCCCGCGGGGAATCGAACCCCGTCTCCCGCGTGACAGGCGGGGATACTGACCACTATACTACCGAGGACATGCTTTTATACAACCGATAACAAAATGTCAATATGATGAATGATTTATAAAGATTTATAATTATTAGTAATAAAATGAAGTACTCCCCGGCGGGGAATCGAACCCCGGTCTCCCGCGTGACAGGCGGGGATACTGACCACTATACTACCGAGGACATGCTTTTATACAACCGATAACAAAAATGTCAATTGATGAATGATTTATAAAGATTTATAATTATTAGTAATAAAATGAAGTACTCCCCGGCGGGAATCGAACCCCGGTCTCCCCGTGACAGGCGGGGTACTGACCACTATACTACCGAGGACATGCTTTTATACAACCGATAACAAAAATGTCAATATGATGAATGATTTATAAAGATTTATAATTATTAGTAATAAAATGAAGTACTCCCCGGCGGGGAATCAAACCCCGGTCTCCCGCGTGACAGGCGGGGATACTGACCACTATACTACCGAGGACAGCATTTGTACAACCATCGGGGACAGTACACCCCGGCGGGGACAGTTTTGTAAAAGCGACAACAAAATATCAATATGAGGAATGATTTATAAACATTTATATAATTATTAGTAATAAAATAAAACACTCCCCGGCGGGGAATCGAACCCCGGTCTCCCGCGTGACAGGCGGGGATACTGACCACTATACTACCGAGGACATGCTTTTATACAACCGATAACAAAAATGTCAATATGATGAAAGATTTATAAAGATTTATAATTATTAGTAATAAAATGAAGTACTCCCCGGCGGGGAATCGAACTACTTGCGTCCAACCGTTTTTCTGTTTTGTTTGTGCGGAAAATTGAGTTCGAAACTATTATCGTTAATCATTTATTTATTTATTTAATATGATGAATGATTTATAAAGATTTATAATTATTAGTAATAAAATGAAGTACTCCCCGGCGGGGAATCGAACCCCGGTTTCCCGCGTGACAGGCGGGGATACTGACCACTATACTACCGAGGACATGCTTTTATACAACCGATAACAAAAATGTCAATATGATGAATGATTTATAAAGATTTTTAATTATTAGTAATAAAATGAAGTACTCCCCGGCGGGGAATCAAACCCCGGTCTCCCGCGTGACAGACGGGGATACTGACCACTATACTACCGAGGACAGCATTTGTACAAGCCATCGGGGACAGTACACCCCGGCGGGGACAGTTTTGTAAAAGCGACAACAAAAATATCAATATGAGGAATGATTTATAAACATTTATATAATTATTAGTAATAAAATAAAACACTCCCCGGCGGGGAATCGAACCCCGGTCTCCCGCGTGACAGGCGGGGATACTGACCACTATACTACCGAGGACATGCTTTTATACAACCGATAACAAAAATGTCAATATGATGAATGATTTATAAGATTTATAATTATTAGTAATAAAATGAAGTACTCCCCGGCGGGGAATCGAACCCCGGTCTCCCGCGTGACAGGCGGGGATACTGACCACTATACTACCGAGGACATGCTTTTATACAACCGATAACAAAATGTCAATATGATGATGATTTATAAAGATTTATAATTATTAGTAATAAAATAAGTACTCCCCGGCGGGGAATCGAACCCCGGTCTCCCGCGTGACAGGCGGGGATACTGACCACTATACTACCGAGGACATGCTTTTATACAACCGATAACAAAAATGTCAATATGATGAATGATTTATAAAGATTTATAATTATTAGTAATAAAATGAAGTAATTCCCCGGCGGGGAATCGAACCCCGGTCTCCCGCGTGACAGGCGGGGATACTGACCACTATACTACCGAGGACATGCTTTTATACAACCGATAACAAAAATGTCAATATGATGATGATTTATAAAGATTTATAATTATTAGTAATAAATGAAGTACTCCCCGCGGGGAATCGAACCCCGGTCTCCCGCGTGACAGCGGGGATACTGACCACTATACTACCGAGACATGCTTTATACAACCGATAACAAAAATGTCAATATGATGAATGATTTATAAAGATTTATAATTATTAGTAATAAAATGAAGTACT
>NW_020537923.1:0-17405 GCF_003426905.1 Ctenocephalides felis | reverse complement strand
CCCTATCTAACTTAAAAATAGTGCTTTCATATAAAATTAGTGAGTTATTACTCAAACTCCGAAGCTCTCCGACTATTATTTCCATTAATTCACGTTGAATTTGACATCTAATGAGGCTTGCACACTCATGTATCAGAATTTAATTATAATAATATCGATATTCCCGAATTTATTACCGTGTGCACATACCTATTTGTTGAGGTCGATTTCAGGTCGAAAACAGATTTAATTGACAGCACTATACGAAGAACTAATTGACCGAAATAATTGTATCAGTATAATATATTGTTTATTGAGTTTATTAAGTTTATAAGTATACCGAGTTGTTGTAGGGCATTATGATATTAGACAATATTGTAGATTATTCAATTCTAAACAAATTTGCCAAATACATGATTTAGTTTAGACAAATAGTTTAGAAATATGAATTTTTTTCACCTGACAAAATGCACCTTTGCTGTATGAACATTGGAAATATAGGGACCAAATTTTCCATGGCAATTTTTAAGTATACGGAGTTGCCCTAGAGCATTATAATGTTAAACAATATTTTACACTATTTAATTTCAAACAAATTTTCGAAATACATCATTCAGTTTAAACAAATAGTTTAGAAGATATGAATTTTTTTTTCGACAAAATGTACCTTGGCTCTAGGGAATATAGGGACCAAATTTTCCATTGCAATTTTTAAATATACTGAGTTGCTCTAGTGCATTGTAATGTTTAACAATATTGTAGATTATTCAATTTTAAATAATTTGCTAAAGATACCATTTACATCCCGTTAAACTTTAGCAGTTATAAACAATTTACCAAACACATATACTTGTTCCACAAACCACATTTTGTATTTTTGCAGCTGTAATTTGTTATACACATAAATAAAACTACATGCATTATTATTTATCATGCTTATATTATTGAAAATATATACAAAAATCCTTCAAAATTTCATTCATTTTACATCAGTCAAATTTTAATTTTTCAAATTTTTTACAAAACTTGGAAGGCGTTACTGGTTCCTTCGTATGGGAAAATTCCTCCTAATAAAAATTTAAAGTTTCCAAAATGTTTGATACGATATGTTCCTGGTGTGACGTCATCAGAAATAGTCCATTCAACAGTGACGTCACTTGTTCCTGTAATCAGATTTATCCTTCTCCAGTGCATCCTGGAAAATAGAAAAAAATATATGAATTTTGATGGAAAATAATTTATAACTTCTAAAACATTTGTTTGAATTGAATGGTGTATATGGCAAATTTGTTTAAAATTAAATAATTTACAATATTGTCTAACATCATAATGCCCTACAACAGCTCGGTATACTTATAAACTTAATAAAACCTAATAAACAATATATTATACTAATGCAATTATTTCGGTCAATTAGTTCCTACGCGCTACAAACTACACGTACCTTTTTTGGGAAAATAATTTATATCTTCTAGAATATTTGTTTAAACTAAAAAGTGTATTTGGCAAATTTGTTTAAAATTGAATAGTATAAAATATTGTCTAATATTATAAAGCTCTAGAGCAACTCAGTATACTTAAAAATTGCAATAGAAAATTTGGTCCCTATATTCCCTATGTTCATATAGCAAAGATACATGTCGTCGGAAAAAAATATATATCTTCTAACATATTTGTTTAAACTGAATCGTGTATTCGGCAAATTTGTTTAAAATTCAATAATGTATAATATTGTCTAACATTATAATGCCCTAGAAAAATTTAGTATACTTAAAAATTGCAATAGATAATTTGGTCGCTATATTCCCCATATTCATATAGCAAAAGTACATGTTGTCGGAAAAAATTCATATCTTCTAAAATATTTGTTTAAACTGAATGGTGTATTTGGTTAGTTTGTTTAAAATTCAATAATCTATAATATTGTCTAATATTATAATGCTCTAGAACAACTCAGTATACTCAAAAATTGCAATAGAAACTTAAAAATATTTGTGCTATATAAAACTATATATACATATACATTACGGAGCTCTATCTTGTTTAAATTTTTAGTACTTTAAAGTTTTCAGAAACTATTTAAAACTAAATTATTCAAATTATACGTAAACATAGTAGAAAATTGTATTATCATATATCCAAAAAAAACAGATTTTTACGATATTTAGTTATTAATTAAAAAAATGTGTAAAAACAGCTCAAGTTCAAAATTTTGTTCATATCGTAGGGACTTAAATTGTTTAGACTTAGAATTAACCTTTAATTTTTGTTTTTCTCCTAAAGTATTTGTTTAAATTTAAGGGTGTATTTGGCAAATTTGTTTAGAATTAAATAATCTACAATATTGTTTAATATTATAAAGCACTAGAACTACTCAGTATACTCAAAAATTGCAATAGAGACTGAAAAATATTTGTGCAGTATTAAATTATATATATAAACATTTCAGAACTCGTTTAAATTTTTAGTATTTTAAAGTTCTTAGAAACAAATTATGTAAAATATACAAAAATATAGTAGAAAGTTGTATTTATCATTTTTCCAAAAACCAGGTTTTTACGATTTTTAGTTTTTAAATAAAATAATAATTTAATATTATTAAATTATATTTCAATACAAATTTTGTTCATATCGTGGTGACTTGATTTGCTTAGAATTTAATAACTTTGAATTTTTGTAGGTAACTAATTTTTTTAAATATACCAAAATAAAGCAGAAAGTTGTTATTATTTCATATATAAATTATAAGTTTTAGAAATTAATTAGTTTTGAAAAATTTGCTTTTGGAAATAAGCCCAAAATGTTCTTATATGAACTCTTTAAAGAACTATAAAGTTCATAATTTTAAAAATTTTGTTCAAAATATTTTTTTTCAAATACGCCAAAAGATAGTACAAGTTTATATAAATCACATATCCAAAAATTAGCTTTTTACAACTCCTACTTTTTGAAAAAAAAAAAAATTTTCAAATCGTAGTTATAAATTTGCTCACAGCGCACTTTATTTAATCAATGACATTTTTTCCTAAATTTTTGTCAGTAAATATTTTTTTCTAGTTACGCCAAACTACAGTAGAAAGTCATAACTATATTTTATCCAAATTGCAAATTTTTAAAATTAACAGTTTTGGAAAACCAGCTTTTGCAAACAAGCTTCCAAAATAAGTCTTTTTCATATCCTTACCTCAAAACTTGCTGTATTTATCCGATTTAAATATTTTGTTAATTTTTTGGCATTTTTTTGTTAATTTTAGTTAGTAAATATTTTTTTCTAATAAACCAAAAGATAGTACAAGTTTATATATATCGCATATCCAAAAATGAGCTTTGTACAACTTTTACTTTTTGAAAAAAAAAAGATATTTCTCAAACCGTAGTTATAAATTTGCTCACAGCGCACTTAATTTGTTCAAAGGCATTTTTTCCTAAATTTTAGTTAGTAAATATTTTTTTCTAGTTACGCCAAACTATAATAAAAGGTTAATAATATATTTTATCAAATTTGCAAATTTCTAAAATTAATAATTTCGAAAAACCAGCCTTTGCAAACAAGCTTCCAAAAATAAGTCTTCTTCATATCCTTACCTTAAAATTTGCTGTATTTATCCGATTTAAACAATTCAAATTACCACAAACTTTCAGGAGCTTTAAGTACATCATTTAACAAGTTTATATTTAATATTTTTATTAAATTTATTTATTTATAATATTTTTTTTCATACTAACTTTGTATCCCAATGAGCATCTGTATAAACAGTTTCCCAGCCACCATTTTCGACCTGTCTTTCAACTTTCAGGAAAGTTTTTCCATGTAAACGATCGTTTCTTGGATTTCCTGAAACCTGAAATAAAATTAATAGAATCAGAAATATATAAACATATTTTTAAAAATATGAAAATCTGGAAAAAATAGCTGTAAAACCCATTATTTGCACCTGGTAAATTTAAATAGTTAATATTGTTTTGAACCTTCAGTGTTCAAGAAAATCCTACAAAACCTTGAAAATTTGTTTAAAATTAATGTAAAATATATAATACATATATAGTAAATAATTATATAATACATTGATGTCTTATTGTGCGAATTTTTCAAATAAAATCAAATAAAACAGATATTTGTTCACATTTTCCTGCAGTTGCATTAATTTGGTTTCATCCATATAAAATTGCCATTTATGAAATTCAATCGATTTTTTTCACACTTTAAACCCTCAGTGTTCAAGTAAATCCTGCAAATCCTAGATTTTTTGTTCATAAATTTGTATAATAAATCTTTTTAGAGATTATCCTTGTCTCGACTTGGAAATAAATTTCTTTAAGATTTTAGACGTCTTGACAAAATATCTTTATTTGTAAAAGTTTTAAAAGAAAATATATTTTTTTAAAAGTTTTTTTGAGTTGATAAAACTTTTTTTGAAAGACTTATGTCGTAATCTAGTCGTATTTGTCAAAACTTTTTGGAAAAATCATATAAAATATATATATATATATATATATATATATGTATATATATATAAAAAAATATTATATTTTGTATAAAGATGTTTACAAATTTTAGAACCTTACATTTTACGAAAATTTCAAAATTTGAATGAAATTTTATAAAAAATGTGTATAATTTAACAAAATGTATTGGATAATATTTTTTAAAATAATTGAAGCTTTTATATTAAATATATTTTTAAAAAATTCCAAAAAATGCGAAACAATATAAAAATGTAAATATAAAAATATTTAAAAATTTTGTAACCTCTAATTTTGCAAAATTTTTAAAATTTGATTTAAATTTTTTATACAGATTATGTAGAATTTGACAAAAAGTATTCAATATTAATTTTAAAAATATTTGAAGCTTTTATATTAAATATATTTTTAAAAATTTCCAAAAAATACGAAACAATATAAAAATGTAAATATAAAAATATTTAAAAATTTTGTAACCTCTAATTTTGCTAAATTTTTAAAATTTGATTTAAATTTTTTATACAGATTATGTAGAATTTGACAAAAAGTATTCAATATTAATTTTAAAAATATTTGAAGCTTTTATATTAAATATATTTTTAAAAATTTCCAAAAAATGCGAAACAATGTAAAATATATAATATACATATATAAAACATATTTTATATAAAAATATATACGAATTTTGTAACCTCTAATTTTGCAAAATTTTTAAAATTTGAATGAAATTTTGTATACAAAATATGTATAATTTAACAAAAAGTATTAAATAATAATTTTAAACTCAATTGACGCTTTTATATTAAAAATATTTTTAAAAATTTCTAAATAATGCGTAACAATATAAAATATATAATATAGAAATATGAAACATTATATTTTATATAAAACTGTTCACAAGTTTTAAAACCTTTGATTTTGCAAAATTTTTCCAAAATTTGAATTAAATTTTTAGCACGAAATATGTAGAATTTGACAAAAAGTATTAAAAATTAATTTTAAACTTAAGAAGTTTTTATATTAAAAATATTTTTAAAATTTTCCAAAAAATGCGAAAAAATATAAAATATATAATATAAATATGTAAAACATTATATTCAATGTAAAAATGTTTACAAATTTTAGAATCTTAGATTTTGCAAAATTTTCCAAATTCGATTTAAGTTTTTTATACAAAATATGTAGAATTTGATAAAAATTTAATTGAAAAACCTACTACCCTCAAATTTCCACCAAAAAATACACAATTAAATTATGTATTAATTCTAGTACTTACAAATACTGCTTGGCGGACTTTTGTCATGTGGTACATTTTGTCAGAAAAAAAAATTCATATCTTCTAAAATATTAGTTTAAACTAAATTAAGTGTTAAGTACATTTGTTTAAAATTCAATTATCTACAATATTCTCTAACATTATAATGCTCTAGAACAACTCGGTATACTCAAAAATTGCAATAGAAACTTTCAAATAGAAATTGCAATAGAATATGTAAGACTAAGTCTCCTTGAGCTGATGTTTATTTAAAAAATTATTTCACCCCCGCGCACTTTTCCACAATTTCCCAAATATCTCCCAAACCAATAAACCTACAACCCTCAAACTTTCACCAAAAAATACGTAATTAAATATAAATCATTCTAGTACTTACAAATACTGCACTGGCAGTCTCGCCCCTGTTGTAAGTCTCTTTAGGCTGACGTTTGCAGTCTCCGAAATCTTTGCCCATTTCTGCAGAATCGTAAACAACCCCCGGAACCAAAGTCCAGACCTTGTCGTCGAAATAATTGGGTTTTGGGCCTAATTCTAGGGTCTCATTCTGAAAAAAAGTAGTAAGAAATATTGTTTAATGTGTAAAGAATAGGTTTGTGCGAAATAATTTTGAAAAACGAGCTTGGATAAAAGATTATAGGCCAAGGGGACAGATGTCTTTTGATTATGGAGTATATGTATAATGTAACAGTTTGTGTCAAGTATATAAAATACGTATATATTTTTTGCAAAATTTGGTTTATACAGTTTGATAGCAAATTTTATCTAGTTTTCATAAGTCTAAGAACCCAAAATTCTATCTCGATTTTATAAAAAGTTATGAGTACAAAACTGACAAAAAGTGTTTTTGTATTTTCTTACTTGAAAATGTTTGTTTTTTTTTCAAATACCTCGTTTGAGCATTCTTAGCACATTAAACAAAATTTTTGCAAAATTTTTATTAAAACTATTGGATAGCAAATTTTATCTACATTTTATATAATTTGAACTAAAATTTTTATATCGACTCTAAAAAAAGTTATAAATACAAACTGAAAAAATAACATTTTATTTTCATACTCCAAATTGTTTTTACCAAAAATGACAAGTTTGGACATTTTTAGAATAATTATCAGAAAATTTGTACAGTTTTATGTTTGACTATTTATTAGCAAAATTTACCTAGATTTTACATAAAATAAACCAAAATTTTTATTCTATCTTATTTATATCTTATCTTATTTATATCTTTAAGAAAAAGTTATAAATAAAAAACAGAAAAAATGTGATTTTATTTTATTACTCCAAAACGTTTTCACTAAGAATACCATTATTTGAGCACTTTTAGATAAATTATCAAGTATTTTGCAAAATTTTTGTATATTTTTTTTAATAAAAAAAATGTATGTAGATTTTACAAGTCAAAGCACAAAAATTTCTACTTTGACCCTAAAAAAAGTTATAAATACCTAACTGAAAAAATGTACTTAAATAATCAATAAGCAAACTGTTATTTTTCTGCGTTATTTATATTTATTTTAAAATATGAATTATTATTCAATTTAATTTTGGGTTTAATTATTTAATAGCAAAATTTACCTTTTTTTTACATAAAAAAAAAAATTATTTCAACTTTAAGAAAAAGTTATAAATACAAAACTGAAAAAAATGTCATTTTATTTTATTACTCCAAAACGTTTTTACCAAGAATGCCTTGTTAGTGTACTTTTAGTATATTTATAAAAGATTTTACAAAATTTTGATTTACACTATTTAATAATAAATTTTGTGTAGATTTTACAAATCTAAGAACAAAAATTTCTATTCTGACTCTAAAATAAGTTATAAATACAACTCTGAAAAAATGTCATTTTAAATTATTACTCCAAAATGTTTTTTCACTAAGAATACCATTGTTTGGGCACTTTTACTAATTTTGTGATAACTATTGAAAAATGTGAAAATGCCGCCAAGCTAAGCACAGTATAAGTGAAAATGTTGCACGTTAAGAATTATTTGCAAATGCGCTTAGACTGTGACTATACGGGAGCACTTTTTCAATTTTGTGTAATTAGGCAACTATTTTTTTTTTAATTTAATTCGAAATGAAATGACGATTGTTAATGTTCTGGAGATTGAACTAAATTGATTTATGATTTACATTTGATTTGATCTGATATAAAAATAAGATAGCAAAAATAATGAAAGTTACTGTATTTGTAATAATATATTTGAAAACGTTTAAAATTTCTCGAATATTTTATTACGGTACGGGAAGTTCCAGTAATTTGCCTTAAGGCACGATGCCATACACCACTAGTATTTATTTTAAAATGGGAATCATTATTTATATTTATTCAAAAATAAAACGATACAAATTTACAAATGCAGAAATAACATTTTTGTTTTCACATTTCGAAATATTTATTCTGTCAATTATTATTCATTCGTATTTTTATTCGAATGTTTTCATATTCAAATGAGAGAGAATGAAATCATGTTCTGTTTTTCAACTTTTTGAAATTTTTACTTCATATATATAATATTATATATATATATATATATATATATAGAGGGCAAAAAAAAAAAACCTATTTCCAAATCTGCATACGACCTAAATGGCTTTGAGAGAGATCTCTCACCGGATTAGGTCCTTGATAACACTGTTAATGTTTATTTTATCGGAAATCAGGATATCCCACACGACATGTTCAAAAGGATACGATTTCACATAATAGACAGAGATCTGGGGGAAAAAATAGTGAGTGAAAAAGATTTTGGCTTTGCATCTTCAAGTACAAGTTATTACGTACCATTTCAAAATATAAACTAGTGGGGCGCATGGCATCGTGCCTTAAGGCAAATTGCAGGAACTTCCCGTACCAAAAATTATTTATTTTTAAAAAGATAAACATTTCTGAAAAAAATTTGCTCTGAAAAAATTAGATTTTTGAGAAACTATAAACTTTTGACAAAAATTTACTTTTTTTAAAAAAAAAGACTTTTTGAAGCAAAGTGTATTTTGTAATATTTTGGAAATTCTGAACTTTTTTTCAAAGCAATCGTACTGCTTTAATTGCATAGAGACGTAATATCGAAGCGCGTAAGCGCTGCGTCGCCGTCTGACGGATAAACACTGGTACGGAACCCATAGAAATGTAAACAAAATTTATACTTATTGTTAAAATCTCTATAAAATATCTGATAATTTGATGTGCACGTGTCTACTGATCGTTTTTAACCGCCAAATGGCATTTTGTTTTACTTTCTTTACTAGATCTCCGAAACTGCTAGACCTGCCTTCATGAAAATTTGATCAGCTCTTCATATTGTTAATACAAGTAAAATTATGTTTGTTTTTTGAATTATTCAAATCGGACGCTCCGTTCTCTTAAAAACAGAGTTAGCGTTTTTGGCACTTTTTGCCCTATATCTTCGCAACGGCTGCACCTGCTTCCGCCAAAAACTAATCAGCACGTCTCCTTATCAATACGAATCGAATGTTTTTTAAATTATTCAAATCGGTTGATACGTGCTCCCGAAATCGTCGACGAAAATTTGTATCCGAACATACATACATACACGCACACACACACACACATATACATCCATTTTTCTAAGGTATGCCAAAATGTTCAGAAGGTTTTGAAACGTAAAGATCTACAAAAATTTTCATTTTCGATTTTTTTGCGATTACTATAACTTACCCTACGGGAAGTTAAAAAACATTCGATTACTATTGATAGGAAGATGTGCTGATTAATTTTTGGCAAAGGCAGGTCCCGCCATTTCGAAGATACAGAGCTAAATGTGCGAAAAATGACAGTTTTTGAGAGAATTGAGCGTCTGATTAGAATGATCTAAAAAACTTTCTGTTCGTATTGACAAAACAATTGCTTTTGAGAATAAAAAAATATTACATTTTTTTTTTTATTTTCCATAAAATATTTTTGTAATTTTGGATTAAAATTCAAAAATTACCCAGCCTAAGCACAGTCTAAGCGCCACTCTGGTACAAATGTTTACCCAAGTGCGTTTAGACTGTTTATGTACTGGAGCACTTTTCCAATTTTGTGAAAACTATTGAAAAATGTGAAAATGCCGCCAAGCTAAGCACAGTATAAGTGAAAATGCCGCACAGAATTATTTGCAAATGTGTTTAGACTGTGACTATACGGGAGCACTTTTTCAATTTTGTGTAAATCAGACAACTATTTTTTTTTCAGATATATTAAGATAACAATAATAATGAAAGTTACAGTATTTGTAATAATATAATTGAAAACGTTTAAAATTTCTCGAATATTTCATTACGGCACGGGAAGTTACAGCAATTTGCCTTAAGGCACGATGCCATACACCACTAGTTTTTTAATAATTCGGTGTGATTATTTCCATTTTGCAAATTTTTAATAAGATTTTTTCATTAGGTCGTATGCTCCCTGTCTAACCAATAACAATTGTCGACATTATATGGATAGAAAACGTAAAAGAAATATTTTTTCTATTTTTATTGGAAAAGGATATTTTGAAAAGGATTTTCTTTCCGGATGGCAACAATATAAATAGAAATAGAAATAAAATACTTTCGGATATTTTTAGATAAAAATATTAAGGCATAAAGCAGCAATTACTTCAGTTCTCTAATGAAGGTTCATTTCTAAATGCTAATTACAATGACAAACCGATCATATCATATTTGAAGTATGACTTTAATCACGTTATTGTTTTTAAATATTATACACATTTTTAATGCTATTATAAATATATAATTTATAATTTATCATTATATAAATGTTGTATAATTGTTGACACTAATAAATGTATGCATCACGAGTGTTACCACCATATTACTAATAAACATTATTCAAAATTGTTATATAATATATTTATTTCTACTTAAATGCCATCTTGTTCAGTAGCAAATAAGTTTTACTTTTTTTTGTATCTTTCTGTCTTTTATCCAAGGATATTTTAGGTCCAAAATTATCATAGATATGTACAAAATATTTAAAGTTTTCACGAATAAAAAGGTATATTATATATACAATGTTTGTTTTAGAGAAGGATATTTACAATGTGTGCAAAGTCTTTTCTTTCGATAAAAATGTCACAGGGGATTTCTTCTTTTTATTTTTATCATAAAGAAACTTTGTTCTGAGAAAACATTTTACAGAATAAAACTGCAGTTGAAAGAGCTAAATAAATATACTCAGAGTATTATTATAGAAATAACTGTAATAGATTTTTATATATGAACTTGCAATATAGAAAATATAAAGGAATCGTACAGAAAACTGATAGAAATTTTTGTTTTGATTGAAATTTTTTAAAATTACTTAATTCCTCTAATGAAGGTTTATTTCTAAATGCTAATTACAATGACAAACCGATCATGTTATATCTGAATTATGACTTTAATTACTTTATTGTTTTTGATAATTTATATTTCAGTACACATACTGAAAAATATTAGATCAAAATTATAAGTTTATGCTATAAATGTAATTTTTTTTTTTTTTTGAATTTTAAATATAATTAATTTTATTAATATTTTGCAAAAATTTGTCAAGAATCATTTTTCTGTAGTCAGACTTTTTATAATATACGTGCGTTTGGAATAATATTTTTTAAAATTCCGGTATTTATACTAGAATGCTATAATTTTAGTATTTTATCAACTAAAGTATGTTTAATGCAATTTAATTAAAAAACTTGTTTATTTTTATTTAATCACTGAGTAATTAATGATTTTATCAGACGTTTGCAGTACGAGATATAAAAGTCTGTTTAGTTAATTTAAAATTGGTTTTTATATAAAAACATAAGGATTTTAGTATTTGATAAATTAATATACTCTATATAGAACAACATATGTAAGTTACAGCTTTTTGTCACATTTAATATAGTCGCAATAAATTTTCAAACTAACAAAGTCAGAATTATAATTTGATTTTTGAGGTTAAACGTGGTTTGCATAATGTATTTTCAAAGAGTTCGTAAAACCGTAGTATTTATACTAAAGTGCTCAAATTTTAGTATATTATATTTCAAACAATGTATTTAAATTTCTGTTATCTAAATTTGAAATGACTAAAAAATTTTTTTTACCAAATCCAAAATTTGTACCCACATGTCTAAAAATCCTTGATTTTATTTTTCCTTAAACTTGGTTTGCATAATATATTTTCAAAAAGCTCGTAAAATCGTAGTATTTATACTAAAGTGCTCAAATTTTAGTATAATATTTTTTAAACTATGTATTTTAATTTCTATTAACTAAATTTATAATGACTACAAAAATTATATATAAAAAATACAAAATCCAAAATTTGTACCCACATGTCTGACTTTATTTTTTCTTAAACTTGGTTTGCATAATATCGTTTCAAAGAGCTCGTAAAACCGTATTATTTATACTAAAGTGCTCAAATTTCAGTATATTATATTTCAAACTATGGATTTTAATTTGTATTAACTAAATTTATAATAACTAAAGAAAATTATATACCAAATCCAAAATTTGTACCCACATGTCTGACTTTATTTTTCCTTAAACTTGGTTTACATAATATAGTTTCAAAGAGCTCGTAAACCGTAGCATTTATATTAAAGTGCTCAAATTTTAATATATTATATTTCAAACTATGTATTTTGATTTTTATTGACTAAATTTATAATGCCAAAAAAAATTATATAAAAAATATTAAATCCCAAATTTGTACCTGAAATTTTTGACTCGAAATTTTATCTTTATTATACTAGAATTTTATACTCGGTTGGCATATGCATTTTCAAAGAGCTCGTAAAATCGTACTATTTATACTAAAATACTATAACTTTAGTATATCATACCACAACTTATATATTTTGATATCTAGTATTTAAATTTGCAATAATTAATTTGTTTATATTTTTAAAAAATACCAAATTAAAATTTGTACACGCGCACATGAAAGTCTTCAAATTTCAATGCAAATACATACGAAATTTTGTTTACCTATATTTTCAAGGAGCTCCTCAGACCACATTGTTTGTAATAAAAACTTGAAATTTAGGTGAAATGTTGATTGGTAACTATATTTTCATGTCAAGTACAAAAAAATTGATTTTTGTTATATTGAAAGCCTTAATAACTTTTGAAAGCTAAAAACAAGTACTCCTGACTAAATTTTTGTATAGTCGTTGAAAAAAATATTTTTATTTTATTCTAAACATGAAAAATCATCGATATTAGTATATGTTGTATTAGTATAAGCTTTAAGCAATAACATATTAAATTTACATATTTTTAACATCAACAGCAAGGTACAAAAAAAAATTGCAAAATATATGGGAACATTTAAACAAAAATTTCATTTCGTTTATATACATTTTTGAGGAGCTCTTCAGACCACATTTTGCGTAAGAGAAACTTGAAATTTTAGCAAAATATTGTATGAGACTTATGATTTAATACTGCATACAAAAAAATTGATTTTTGTTAAATTTAAAGCTTGAATAAAATTTAAATCACAACAAGTACTTTTGATTTAAGACTGAAGTCTTCGATATATTTAATAAACATTTTTCTTGACAAAATTTTTTTGTAGTCGTGGAAAAAAGTTATTTTATTTTATTCTAAACACCAAACATCATCGATTTTAGTATTTGTGTTATTAGTATAAGCTTTATGCAATAACATACTAAACTTACAGATTTTTAGCATGAACATAAAAGTACAAAAAAAAATTGTAAAATATATGAGAACATTTGGAAACAAATTTTATATTATGTATATACGTTTTTGAGGAGCTTGTCAAACCACAGTTTGCGTAAAAAAAACTTGAAATTTTGACTAAATATTGTGTGAAACTTATAATTTAATACTGCATACAAAAAAATGATTTTTGGTAAATTTAAAGCTTGAATAAAATTCAAATCACAACAAGTACTCTCGAAATAAGACTGATATATTTTATCTTTGATATATTTTGTCTTTGATATATTTTATACGTAATTTTCTTGATTTTTATACAAAAAGTATATATTTTTATATTTATTATTTTTCTATAAGCTTCAATAAAAACGTGTGCACCTAAAAAAATTTATTACTGAAGCTTTTTTCTTAAAAAAAATCAATTCTGTAATATAATTCCTCTTGAAAAAATATTTTCGCATGCAAATTAAATATCGTGTAGCTCTATTGTCGATTTTAGTAACTTTTAGTGTTTTTTATGATTTTATAAATCAGCATCTGCGTATTTTCATTTCAAAATGCCTTTATAATAATTTTCCGTGGGTAGAAATGCGAAAAATTTTCCATTCCGCAAAATATTATGATAAGTAGTTCGGTAACATAAATTGCAAGTACGCAAAATAATACGAGAGACGCGGGTAAAAAAATCTGTAAATAATAAAATAATAAAGATATATAATTTTTGATATTTTTTGGGGTATTTTTAAAGTTTTGGTTAAATTATAAAAATATGAAATTCGGTTTTTGCATGTTTGTTTGATGGGTAAAAATAGGAGTTTGCGGAGAAAGCGCGCGGGGATAAAATTTTAATATTTCACAAATTTCAATAAAAGTTGTCTGAATTTGCTTATTTTATAAATATACAGGGTGTTCCAGAACTTCAACGTCAAATTGAAAACAGGTGACAGTATTGACCTGAAAAAATTTAGAAAAAAAATTTACCTCACGTTGTTTGAAAATTATGAGCTTTCAAGTGCAACCTCAGAGCTTTGGTGCAATAAAGTTTATTTTTCGGTTATTGTGGGTAATATTTCTAAATTTTTTTAACTTAAGCTTTGGAACCGTAACCCTAAATAACATTTCTAAGACCACAGTCTAAAATAATAATATAATTGCTCCAAGTTTTCAAGATAAAATCCTTTTTGTCAAACCATGGATTAAAATTTTTTAACATCCCTCAACTTTGGGAAGCTCTGGTTTAAAAAAAATGTACGAAAGTATTGTGGAAAATTTCATAAAAATTAGTGCATTTTATCAGGATTGTAAAATAGTAAATTAATCAGTAAATTTATTATTGAATTGAATCTAAAATTGCGTTTGAAAATAGAGAAAGAACCTATGCTCGTCACCGAGAGAAAACGTGCATTTTTTGTTTGATTCTTTTTAACTTTTAAATTATTTGTTTAAATTAATAAGAACATCAAAAGAAAGTATATAAAATTGAACAATAAAGAAAAGTTTCTCACATCCCAAGACCCTACAGCAACTCTGTATACCTAAAAATTGCCTTGGAAAAGTCAGAACTTGTACGCAAAATTTTCTATCAATGTTTCCAATGTCGCTGCCCCTCGGACTAAAATTATGGTCGAAGGTTTTCTCATATCTCTATTATTATTATTGCATAATATGCAATCTTCCTCATTCATATAAATTGAGTGCTATACGATTCTAGTATTTGCATTTTAGAAGATATTGTTTACAGAGAGAACAACTCTATTTTATTTGTGGAAAGATTGTTGAAAGCTAGGAGATAAATTAAACTATATTATTTAGGTGTATATGTATATATATATATATATATATATATATATATATATATTTAATTTGAGTTAAAAAGTCGGGCGTTATATCAATAAAAATAGTATGAGAGTTTTTAGAAATTTATTTAAATCCATACGTTTCGGCTAGCATCTTAGCCTTCATTCAATAGCAATCACTTTAACTAGCAAAATTAAAAGTAGATAAATAATATGTAAGAAATTTTATAGATAAACAATAATAATACTAATAATAAAAACACTTACAATTTTGCATCCTAATATAATATATGAAAACATTATTAATCCTTGGTATGAGTATATGCACATTGGTAAAATATATATTTTTTAATATTACAAATGGTAAAACACACAAATAAATATGATAACTTAACAAGTTGTCGAAACTATGTATTTACTGTTCGGAATTTAAGATAGAAATGTCACATTTTTCTTTGAAGCTGTTTTTAGCATGTGTTCAAAATTTACGAGAAATTTAAAAAACGAAGGGATCTTGTCATTTTTTAAGAAATTTTGACACGTTATTTAGGAACCACGTGTTTGTTTTGTTCAAGGCCGTATTATCAAATCGTTTGTTTATAACCCTGTCGTTATGCAATTGCAAAAACAACCCCTCAGCAAATCTTCTTTTAATTATGTTCTCTTCAAAATATAAAATTTTGGGCTGAAAAAATCTGTATTTAAGTTTAAATTATTAATATGATCGGTTAGCATCGTTTTGAATTGTTTAGCATTTTTTGAGTTATATTTATGTTGATGAAGATGTTTACTTAGGTTTTGGCTAGTTTCTCCTCCATTTGTGTGTTTTACCATTTGTGATGTTAAAAAATATATATTTTATCAATGTGCACATACTCATACCATGGATTAATAATGTTTTCATATGTTGTATTAGGATACAAGATTGCAAGTGTTATTATTATTATTTTTGTTTTTCTATGAAATTTCTTATATATTATTTATCTAGTATTAATTTTCATAGTAAAATTGATTGCCACTGAATGAAGGCTAAGATGCTAGCCGAAACGTATGGATTTTAAATAAATAAATTTGTAAAAACTCTCATACTATTTTTATTACAAAGTTTTGAACAAACTATTCTTGGTATTGCTAAATTATTTAGTACGTTTTAATGTTTCTATTTTGGAGCATTTTCAATTATAAATTGTAAGGTTTGTTTGTTTGGTCTATTTTTACTAGTTTTACTATTATTACTTCGCTTTGTCAATGCCCTAACCAATTTTTAAATTAATTGAATATTTTAAAATATTTTTATTACTATTTTTGACTTTTTTTACAAACCCAAAAAAAGCTCTGAGCAAGTTTTGGTATTGCTGATTATTTTCAAAAAAATTCTCAGTTATTTTTTAGTTTTCAGATGATAAAAGATTATTACATTTTTATTATTTTCCATAAAATATTTTTGTAATTTTGGATTAAAAATTCCAAAAATCATCAAGGCTAAGCACAGTCTAAGCGCCACTCTAGTACAAATGTTTACCCAAGTGCGTTTAGACTGTATATGTAATGGAGCACTTTTTCAATTTTGCGAAAACTATTGAAAAATGTGAAAATGCCGCCAAGCTAAGCACAGTATAAGTGAAAATGTCGCACAGAATTATTTGCAAATGCGTTTAGACTGTGACTGGCAGCACTTTTTCAATTTTGTGCAAATTAGGCAACTATTTTTTTTTTTTAAATTGTAATCGAAATGAAATGACGATTGTTGATGTTCTGGAGATAAATTGTTTTATGATTTACATTTGATTTGCTCAGATATAACAAGATAGTGCAAAAATAATGAAAGTTACAGTATTTGTAATAATATATTTGAAAACGTTTAAAATTTCTCGAATATTTCATTACGGTAAGGGAAGTTCCAGAAATTTGCCTTAAGGCACGATGCTATACACCACTAGTTACTATTTTTTTTACTTACCTTTGCCAAAGCTCTAGCCAATTTTTGGTATTGCTGAATATATAAAGTGTGTGTGTGTGGTCCATAAATTGTAGAAGCTGCTTCGTAACGTTGAACCTGAAAAAAATATAAAAATTATATAAAAAAAAAAAAAAATTGATACAAAATATATAAAACAGTTGCAAAATTAAAGTGAAGCAATAATGGAAATACTTTAAATCAAATTGCTAACTAAAAAGGAATAATTTAGACAAAAATTTTGAGCTTATTTTGAAA
>NW_020537922.1:0-40884 GCF_003426905.1 Ctenocephalides felis | reverse complement strand
ATAATGATATCAAAGATCTTGTCTATGCTGATCAGCGCTTCTATATATTATTTGGTGATATTTCGTTAGCAGGAATAGTACCAACATTTTACATTGGTGTCATCGCAGGTTCCAACAAATTATATCTATTGTAACTCACTTGCACAATCGCATTCTTAACCATATATTGGACATAATTCGTTTTTATCAAATTAGATATTACTTTATCAAAGAATTTGGGTTTTACATGGCTGTAAAGTGATAATAGTTAATAAATTTTAATGTTATTCAAACCAGAGGACAAACTAGAGGACAAATTATTTGAAATTTCATTGATACTGTCTATCTCGGAAAAGTACCCCTTTCTTGATAAAACTAAACCAAACATATTCTTATTTATTTCAAATTCATCTATATTTATAATAGGTACGTTGAAATCGTTCGGCTCTGGTTTCTTCTGTCTGTCTTTTGACACTACCGTATCATCAATATCGAACAATAAAAACGGCGTATCAAACGATGAAAAAAGGTCAGTGTGGAATTTTGATTTGATATTCGATTTGACAAGACGAATGTAGCCACTGGGCAAAGGGAACGGTGCGGTATAGAGGTGACAGCGTAATTATACCGCAATATCAATCGGTCCCCGAACAATGTCAGCGGGTCCACAGCACACGAATACGCAACGCGTAATGATCAAGTTTCCCATGTGACCATTTTATTACTGAAGGAGAATATTTGAAAATACTTATTCACCTTCTTTACTTATGTTTTGTTTATTATCAAATGCAGCAATATGTAAGTACCTAAACTATTAATGTTTGCATTTAAACAATTTTAACGAAACCAAAAATTGAACGCGACATGAGGATACATGATCTCAGTAGGAATGAATCGTGTTACATATTGTTATTAGCTTGTATCAATGTAATTTTAAATATCTGGAAAACTAGTGGTGAATGGCATCATGCCTCGAGTCAAATTGATGGAACATTCCGTACCGAAAATCAAAATTTTTAAAAAACTTTTGAACTTTTTAAAAACTTAAAAAAAAAGAATTAGATTTTTGAGAATTTTAAAATTTTCGAAAAAAATAGCTCCTCTGAACAATTTGTTTTTTTTTTATTATTTCGATTTTTTTTATACTTTGAATTTTTCTGAAAATTTTGAACTTTTTTTCAAAGCAATCGTGCTGCGTGGCTGTTTTAGAGAGGAAATACTAAAACGCGTAGCGCCGCCCCGCGGTCTGACGGATAAATATTGGTATCGACCTCATAGAAATATTAACAATATTCATACCTATAATTAAAATCTCTATAAAATATCTGATAGTTTGATGTGCATAAGTCTAATGACCAAATGTCTTTTTTTACTTTTTCACTCGATCTCTGAACCTGCCTTCGCAAAAACTTAAACGTACTTCATTTTGTTAATAAAATGTTTTTTTAAATTATTCAAATGGGACGCTCAAAACCTAAATTACCATTTTTGGCGCTTTTTGGGTACGGTTGTGACATATGGTTGTGGATCTTTTCGGATAAAAATTAAACAGATAAATAAAAATCTATCTTAACTAAGACAAAATACGTAAGAGAAAGAGAAATAAAACTTTAATACAAGAAAAAAACAATTTCACAAAGATTTCTTGTTAACTTAATTAAAAAAAAAATGTTTTGTTATATAATGTTATATTATATCCATAAAATTTGTTTAAATAATTCTGACAATAAAAGTCGCTATAAATTATTTTAGTGTTTATAGTTATTAAATTTTAACTTATTTTTTATGCCTGTCACAGCCGTCCTAGGGGTGTGACTGAAAGTGTTGAATATTCTTCTAAAATGTTGAAAAACGGATTGAATGCCATGTTTGAAATTAGGATTAATGTTTGAAGCAAGCAGACTAGAAATATTATTTTAACAAAAATACTTTACTGCACTGCACTAGAGAGCTAAATTTTAATACCTTTTACATCTTGAAAATTTCATAACAAATTAAATTAATTTTTGTTTCATAATATTTATTAAGAACAAGGAAAGTGATTCAGTTATTTGTATAGAGACACAATGTCCAATGCCACTAGTTTTATAATCAAATCAAAACTATTATGTATGTGAAATATTCAAGTTTTATTTATAATTGAAGATAAAATTTGCAACGTTGAAATCTAATTTAGAATCTTTGTCAATAAATATTTTATTTTACAAATGATTCTTTCTGATAAACCCTTGTATATGAAAAATGCTCATTCTTAACCACAGTAATGTTGCAACACTGCCGTATATTTTTACCTTCCACATTATTTCAAGGCTACTGCTCTTATACATGTAAGAAGAAATGTACATTATTAAACTCTTGGTAACAAATATGCATAATTTTTAAAGACCTAGCGATATTTATCATATGTACTTCACATAATTTATAAAGATACGCATTGATCTTAAAGCGTAAAGATATCAACATTTTTTGGCTATTTCTATCTTTTACTATAATAACTATTTGGTGATATAAATTTATTAGTGATGCAAAATCGTACTCTAAATTTCTTTAATGATTAGCACTATAGATTATTAACTTCCCGTAGGGTAAGTTATTGTAATGGGCCGAAAATCGGAATTGAAAATTTTTACTTTCTCGACGTTTTGAAGGTTTCTGAACGTTTTGGCATACCTCACAAAAAAGGATGTGTGTGTGTGTGTGTGTGTGTGTGTGTGTGTATGTATGTATGGATACAAACTTTTCGTCCACGTTTTCGGGCGTACGGATCAACCGATTTGAATGGTTCAAAAAACATTCGATTCCTATTGATAGGGAAAAGAGCTGATTAGTTTTTGGCAAAGGCAGGTCTAGCCGTTTCGGAGATACGGAGCAAAGAGTGCAGAAAATAGAAATCGAATTTTTGAGAGAACGGAGTATCCGATTTGAATGATCTAAAAAACATTCCATTAGTAATGATTGGGAGAAAGGGTTATTAGTTTTTCGCAAAGGCAGGCCCAGCCATTTCGGAGATACAGAGCTAAATGTACAAAAAATGGCAGTTTCTGAGAGAACTAAGCGTCCGATCAATTGATTCAAAGAACTTTCTGCTTGTCTAAAACAAAATAATTGATTTTGGAAAAAAAAATTTTGTACCATTTTTTTTTTTTTTTTTTTTTAATTTTTGTATATCGAAAATATTTCAGATTTTATTTTTAATTCTGACTATAGTTCTAATATACTTTAAACAAATAATTTCAACTCTGCAATTCAGTTTATATAATCTTATAAATATTAGACAATAATACAATATTTATAATAATCTATTTGAAAACATTCAATATTCCTCGAACGTTTCGTTACGGTACGGGAAGTTCCAGCAATTTGCCTTAAGGCACGATGCCACCCACCCCACTAGTTTTATATAACAATAAGAATAAAAATAGCATCTTTGCAAACTTTTTATGTCAAAATGCAATTTTCAAATTTATTGAACATAAGATATATATTAAAAATACATCAACATTATATTCAATATAAAAACGAACTAATAATAGATGAGTTCGAAAATATGAAAAAAGTTAAAATTAGTCATGCAATTATAAACATAATCACAAAATTCCAAGCACCGTCAGCATGTGATAATACCGCTTCGACTTATTATCCGCTTTTGAATAAAAGTGATCATTGTGTATCGTCACCGCGTTGCGCCGTGAATAGATGTTTAGTTTAGAAATTTGAAGAAACATTTTTCAACAAGAAGTCATCATAAAAAAGCACCGAACAATAATGATAATAATAATAGTTCGCTCCAATCAACAGGGTGACTCGCAAATACCATTCATACGTGGCGGCATTTGTTGAGGCTATCAAAAACATCACCGAATCCTGCTGAGGGCAAATAATCCAAAGTCGACATATGCCATGAGATTTTCTTTAAATTTCTGCTGCCAGTTGGAAATTGAATGGAAATGCGTCATATTGCTGATATGTTCAAGTGACACGATTTAAAATAAAAGAAACGCCATTTCAAAACTTTAACGAAATGAATGTTATTTTAGATTTGCGAAAAACAGAAACCTATCATACGAAAGTCCTGTGTTGTTTATGAAAATTCACGACCGATTACACGCTTATGACGGATGCAATCTATAAGAAACAATTGTGCTAAATTAGATTCATAAACTAAGTCTTGAATCAACTTAGAATCCTTAAAGCTTTGCCTCATATAGAATTAATATTAAACAAATTTCATCAACGTTAGGGAAAAAATTGAGCATAAAATTACAAAGTGATTGCTGCAACATATAATGCATTATAGATACGTGAACACCATCAAGAAGTTGGATTAATGTTAATACAATTTATATCAATTCTCATTCATCATTTATTAAAGTTTTAAAAATAAACTGTTTAAAAAATATGAACATTTGGTAGCCATTGTGTAAAGAAGATGAATATATTAAAAATTTCAACATCGATGAAAATATCGATGAATAGAGAAATAGTTAATTAATGTCATTAAGATAAATGTTATCTATAACTTTTTACTGTAGTAAAACACAAATAAAACCTATTATATGATCCAACGTAAGTAATTAGTATAAGCATAATATTTTTTATATTTTTTGTTTAAAATTGATATTATTGTCATTGTTATGTAATTTTTTATCAATTTAAATCATGAAAGAATTAAATACTAAATAAAATAATTTAACAGCACTACAAACAAAAGTTGAACCATTTTGAGCTTACAGTTGCTGTAAGCTGTAAGCTGATGTAATGTAACTAATTCATTAATTAATGTATAACGTAACTCATAGTTAAGTATTTCCTAATATTTGGTTCTTTTAACGAGTAATTAGTTTTCCTTTCGGAAATATATAAATTTTAATTATAAGTGTGAATATATTATAATAATGCAGAAGAAGATTATTGTCTCCATATTTTTCATAACAAAAATTTTAGCAAAATAGATTTATAAAAGTCTTTTAAAAAAAATCAAATATTAGAAACCACAGATATTAAATGAAATCTCTAATTTAAAATTTGCAAAGTCTTCATATATAATTTTGAATATAAATTATAAATTTTTATAAATTTTGAAAAGTTTTAAAATTTTGTGTTAAATTTAAATATGATTATCACGGTTAAAACAACAAAAATTTCAAGTATCATCATATTCGACACTAACATTATTCAGGCTAGAGGTATTCTTGATATGACAGTTTAAACTTCAAACAATTTGTTAAAATTTACCACCTTTTTAAAAAAATATATTTTGGGCCATTGGCGTAGAAAATAAAAAGTTATAAAAAGGTAAATTATAATTGTAAGCGTAATACATAAATCAAAATACTTATTGATTAGTACTAAATTTTTTTATATAGAAATTATTGAACTTACTTGGAATGTATTTATCTTTCCATTGGAAGAAGTAGATCAAATATACGCTCCTTTGTTCTTTTTCAAAAGTGTTCTGATTCTGAAATTAAAAAAAAATCAGATAAATACTTGTTGATAAAATGTAACAAATAAAAATATTGTAGAAATTCTGAAAGTAGAGTAATTAATAAAACTTCTTCAATTATGGATTCTATACAATTATTAACGCAAAATAGAATTCAATAATGAATGACCATCAGAAATATGTAATAATTTACAACCCAAGGACGGTTGTGACAGGCATAAAAAAATGGATAAAAAGTAATAGACATAAGCACGGAAATGGTTTATGACGACTTTTATTACCAGAAATATTTGACACAGCACATCATAGCTATTTAAAAAAGCTTTTGACAATAATATATAACAAAACATATTTTCCAAACAATGTTAACAAGAAATTATTGTATTTTTTTTGTTGTATGGAATTTTTCTTGGCCTTTCTTTTCGTATTTTAGTTAAGTTAGATTTGCCCTCATTCTGGTCTTCAGATCATGTTATTGGTAGGCGTTGACTCAATGCCATAATGGAAACATGTTCGAACAAACATACTTTATATTTCTAGCTTTTATAAATTCAGTATAGTTTACCTGTTATGAGGACTGTCACTACCGTACCTTGAAACCGTATCTAGTCTTCCTTATGTAACTTATCTTAATTCACTTTATTTCAAATATAAAAAAAAACTACTTACGACTTATCAAGAAAGCCTCACCATACATAATTCTTCACTATACAAGTATACTTCCCATTGTATAGGGTAAGTAAGTTATTGTAATCGTCCAAAAACCGAAAAAGAAAATTTTTGTATTTTTTAACGTTTTCACGCGCACGGGTCAACCGATTTGAAACATTCGATTCCTATTGATAGGGAGATGTGCTGATTAGTTTTTGGCAAAGGCAGGTCCAGCCGTTACGGAGATTCAAAACAAAGAGTGCAGAAAATAGAAATCGAATTTTTGAGAGAACGGAACATCCGATTTGAATGATCTAAAAAACATTCAATTCGTAATGATGGAGGGAAGTGGTGATTAGATTTTGGGAAAGGCAGATCTAGTCATTTTGAAGATACAGAACTAAATGTACAAAAAATGGCAGTTTTTGAGAGAACTAAGCACATTTGAATGGTTCAAAAAACTTTCTGCTTATATTGACGAAACGATTGCTTTTGGGCAAAATTTTTTTTTTTAATTTTTTTTTGGATATCGAAAATAATTTGGATTTTAATTCTAATTCTAGCTGAAGTTCTAAAGATCACTTATTTACTTCAAATAAGAAAGTTTAACTTTGCAATTCAGTTTATATAATTCTTATAAATATTATACAAGATCTTTGATTTTAAATTCGATTGATTAGGTTGTGTTTATTCACTTTTATGTAAACATATTTAAAGTAATCTATTTGAAGTAATAAATCTATTTATCAGTAATCTATTTAAAAATATTTAATAATCCTCGAATATTTCT
Organism: Ctenocephalides felis; assembly: GCF_003426905.1. Classification (NCBI taxonomy): domain Eukaryota; kingdom Metazoa; phylum Arthropoda; class Insecta; order Siphonaptera; family Pulicidae; genus Ctenocephalides; species Ctenocephalides felis. The sequence goes on along the minus strand of NW_020537922.1, from coordinate 34,018 downwards.
TTACAGTACGGAAAGTTCCAGCAATTGGTCTTCAGGTCCAATGCCATACTCTACTAGTTTTTTATGCACATCATGCTTACTTATTCTATAAAATAGACGTCATTTTATAGGCAAATTTTTCACATTAATAATACGCTGACAGATCTAGGCTTTAGATACTTTCGAAGAGAAACTTATTGTACTGGAAAACTGTCGTAATAAAATTCAAAATCGAAAAGAGCCCAGAAGTTTGAATAGATTTATCAAAAAGTTGGGAGAGTATCTGTACTCTTAGATATAGAATTATGTATTATATTTCAGTATCAAAATTTCTTGTCATTGTACGCCTATGTATTCTTCTCATGATGACATGATCCACTTCTTTGACACTTGTCCGGCGACGATGTGACAACCTGTTCATCTAATCCCGCGTCAGGCAAGTCAAGTGTTTACTCTTGTTCCAGGAAAGGTTATGGGACTCTCGAGTGTTATTATTGGATTGCTAGAGGTATTCGACAGGTTAGTAGTAGATAACAGAATTGCAATGTCTCTAATTAAAATTGAGTTTAATTATACAGTGCACTAACATCCGAACGATGCTCGAGATGAGATTACGAATTCGGGTTTGGTTTGGAAAATTGTGAATAGATGCATAAGTCATTTGAAGTATAGAAACTTTATGTAATTCCAGTAGTACCATCTTATTTGAATACCTATTGAATTAAGCTCAGATTCTTGTTTTGTTTCCAAGATTCTAAATACATATTTAGTATCAGATAATAGCTCAAAATACATTTATGTATTAAGAGATAATTTATTATTTGTTAAATTTAAGTGGGCATACTTGAAACTAACTTTCTATATATATAGCAACATGTTAATATAAAAACAAGAAGAATATTAGTTACATTTAGAACCATAACCACATTAGAATGTTGTTGAAGACTAAAAATATTTTACAAACATTCAGGTTAAAAATTCTGTTTTTTAGTTTCATCATATTCCAAGATAATTTGATAAATTTACGAATATTGAAAGAAGTATGTAAGTCTAAAGTTTGCTTTTGGTCTAATTGTAGCTTTCGTCTTTAGATTAATTGCAGATTTTCCCTTTAGTTTAATTGAAGCTTTCGCTTTCGCATAATAATATTGATTTGTTTTGTGTGACGATTAGTGAAACCGTTTTTAAATAAACAAAAAAAAATATCATACGTTTATCGTTTCACCTAAAATACTTATTTTCCGAAGGATTCCAGATGAAATGCTGGAATTTGGTGTATCTGGGCACATTACAAATGCTTTTATAAAATTCGGCAGATTCTTTATAAATAATTGTAAACGAAGATTTTTGAATGAAATGAAAATTTTAATTATTAACTTTTTATGTAGTAATTGCAAAAAAAAAATTAAAATTATAATTTTTATATATCTTTACGTTTGAAAGGCTTCTGTACAGTTTTGCATACCTTAGAATTAATGTATGTATGCGTGTGTGCGTGCATCTGTGTGCGGATACCCATTTTCGTCAACGATTGCGTGAACTCGGACCAACCGATTTGAATGATTAAAAAAATATTGACTGGTGTTAATGATGATGATTGGTTTTTGAAGAAGGCAGGTCCAGCCGTTTCGAAGATACGGGACAAAAAGTGCCAAAAATAGAACGACGCGTCTGATTTGAAAAATTGAAAAAACATTTTAAAGAAACACCATTTGGCGGTCAAAATAATTATTAGACTTGCACATCATTATCAGATATTTCATAGAGACTTTAATAATAAGTACAAATTTTGGTTATTTCTATTAGTTCCGTACCAATGTATATTGGTTTAACAACGGCGAGGCGCTTACGCGCTTCGATATTTTGCCTCTAAATAAGCTGCGCAGCACGATTGCTAAATTCTCAGAAATACAATTTTGTTAAATTTTTCAAAAAAATTCAAAGCTATTTTGAAAATTAAAATTTTTGTACGGGAAGTTTCAGCAATTTTCCTTAATGAACTAAATGAACTTACATTTAGTATGGAGCAATATCATATAGCAATAACTTGTGTAGCACTTGGATTACACAAGTATAGTACACCATTTGAGTTTCGAGTAAGATACTAACATAATCTAAGTTTTTGTCATTAAAAAATAAAAATGTTAATAGATTTCGCCTTACAAATAGAAGCGAATGTGCCGGAAGGTAAACCGTCGTTGGGGGACAGCATTATGATTTATATTTACATTAATTAAACAGTAGTAATTCGTTTAATGAAATTTCGACTGCTCATCTTCAACAATGGAACCGATAAAAACGTCTCTTAATTAAAACGTTCTTGGTCAACGGCCGCGCTCGTTCAGAATCGTCACGGGAATGGAGATAAGTGTCACGTAATTACTGTGGGGAAAAAACTTCAGCCAAACTTGGGCGATAAATAGCACTATATGAGCAATTAAATTATATTTTAATATTTTGAATCTAGACCTAAAATCTTAGGTTCACAGTACATGAATCTGGCATGGAAATTTTTGTAATTATGTATTCATAGTTTTTGATAATTAAATCTAATATCTTACAAATTAGTAAGAACAAAAATGTTACAAAACAATAATGGCCGATATGTAAGGAATCGTTTTAAGTCATTTTTTTATGTTTCATATTTCAATGTTAACAAAGAATAAATAAATAGCCTTTGTGCAGAATTTTTCTACCAAAGCTCATAAACAAAAAAAAAGTTTCCGTAAAATGAGTCGGTTTTCATTGCCCTTTTGCGCCTCTTAAAAATATAAGATTTTGATTCATATTTCAAAAAAATTAAGTATATTATGTAAGTTTTATATATTAAAGAATATAGTTAACAGTGCAACATGGTATATTTTACTTTGCGTAATATCTTATCTATAGTAGTTCTATGAACAATAGAATCTTTTTATTTCTTTAACTCATTCGAGTATAATAACAAAAACTATTATCAGATGATATTAAGCACATTTTCAAAGCTGAACAACATTGATTAAACACAATTAGATAATGATCTATTGCTTGAAACTTTAAGCTAAATAAAGCTATTATAAGATTAAGTCCATGCGCAAGCGATTTTTTTTTATTATTATATTTTTAACAGCAATCAGAACCTACGTCCTATGAGCTGTTGGGCTGAAACTTCTCCTTACTTCTTATTTTTAGATGGTAACCCAATGGTTAATCTATCCATATATGATGATTTTTGTTATTAGAATTAATCTAATGGGGCTGACTTTTTATTGGTGCAGCAATGCCGGGCAAGGGTTATTTTCACTTGAAAACATATTGCTATCTATATTTCCAAGTGAAAATCGTTGTCACTGCTGCCTGACAACAGGCTGCTCGAAGTGGATATCGAACCCGGGACCTCTTAAACAAGTCCCGTCGCTCTTAACCGCTTTCCTACGGGCGAGCCCTTATGCGCTAGCGATATGCAAATATTTATAGTTTACTATAATAGACTAGTATAGGTGTTAAGAGAATTAGATATTAGACATTTTAAGGCAATATTTCATAAACTCGAAGATTGAACTGAGTCATCTGAAACATTCTCCTCTTTGTTAGACTATCGAATCATGAATGTCACACAATGTTTTATTTCATTATTTAATGAATATTGCATTATAATTTTTTTGTAAAGCAATGAGAATTAGAGAGTATCATAAATTGTTGTAATGATACTTCTTAACTATGTGGATATTTTAGAAGATATCCCAACAGTGTGGTTATGCCTATTTCATATATTTTTTGTTGTGTTAGAATTTCTCAAGTTCCTATAATTTTTAATTTGATGCAGTAATGCCAATAATGCTATTTGCATTTGATAACATAATTCCATCTATATTTTTAAGTGAAAGCCAATGTAACTACGGCTTGTCATCAGGCTGCCCGACGGGGTCGACCCTGAAAGCCTTCAAATCGGAAAGCTGCAACAGAAACGACAACTAACTCACTGGAATCATTAGTTTTGTTGAAATTAATATTTTAAAAAATGAACTTATAGAATTTGGATATAATTGGAAACTTTATAGATTCAACTTGAAAAACTAGTTTCTATCATGATATCTTAGGATAGGAGAGGCTTGAAAGTTTAATATGGCTTTCAGTATTCTGTCCAAAATAAATGAACTATATCACAACACGTAACATGTCAAACAAGCAAATATCGAATTATATTCAGTAAAATTTCCAGTTAGCCTAATTTTTCTAAAACTTGTCTGTCCCAAACAGATGCAATGTCATATTTTCAACTTCAAAGGAATTTGACGAAATAATAGCAAAATTATTTCAACAAAGTGAAATAAAAATTTTAAAGACACGTTTTTAAAAGGTACAGCAGAAACAGTTATTACACGCCGTATATGATCTTGATCTGGTAGTTCATCAGAAATATTCATTAACAAAGTTGAAATAACTATTAATTTAATTCATCTCTTATAAAATAGTTTTTTAACTTAATTTGGTTTATTATTTACTATTTTTTTATTGTTTACAACTTGGCCAATGTAAAGATTTACTTGGTCTTCTTTACCTCACCACACATCTAAGTTTGTATAAAGGTTAAAATAAGTCAAATCTAACTTAACTAGTTGTGTACGGCATCGTGCCTTAAGGCAAATTGTTGGAACTTCCTGGAACGAAATGTTCGAGGAATATACAATGTTTTCATATAGATTATTATAATTACGGTAACATTGTTTAATATTTGTAAGAATTATATAATCTGAATTACAAAGTTAAAATTATTCATTTAAAGTAAATAAGTAAGAAAAAGATTTAAAAAAATCTAAATATAAATTGAAATAATTTTTTTCCCCAAAAGCAATTATTTTGTTTACAATTACCAAGCAGAAAGTTTTTTGAATTATTCAAATCGGACGCTTAGTTCCTTCAAAAAATGCAATTTTTTGCACATTTAGCTCGGTATCTCCAAAACGGCTGGACCTGCCTTTGCCAAAACTAAACACGACTTCTCCTTGTTATTACAAATTGAATGTTTTTTGGATCATTCAAATTGGATGCTCCATTCTCTCAAAAATTTGAATTCTTTTTTCTGGACTCTTTGCACCGTATTATCGAAACGGCTGGACCTGCCTTGGCCATCATCCTATTAATAGGAATCGAGTGCTTTTTTTTTAACTTCCCGTAGGACAAGTTATAGTAATCGCAAAAATATCGAAAATGAAAATTTTTGCATTTCTCGACGTTTCAAAGGTTTCTGAATATATTGGCATACCTTAGAAAAAAAATGGATGTATGTGTGTGTGTGGGTGTGCGTGTGTGTGTATGGTGGGTATGTGATGTGCGGATACAAATTTTCGTCGACGATTTCGGGAACACCGATCAACCGATTTGAATATTCAAAAAACATTCGATTCGTATTGATATGGAGACGTGCTGATTAGTTTTTGGCGAAGGCAGGTCTAACCGTTCCGAAGATACGGGGCAAAAAGTGCCAAAAACGGTTAACTCAGTTTTAAGAGAACGGAGCGTCCGATTTTGTATAATTCAAAAAAACATTTAACTTGTATTGACAAGGTGAAGAACCGATCAAATTTTCATAAAGGCAGGGTCTAGCGGTTTGAGATCTAATGAAAGAAGTAAAAAAAAATGCCATTGGCGGTCAAAAAGTGAATCATAGTAACATATGCACATCAAATTTATCAGATATTTAAGATAAGTATAAATTTGGTTTACATTCCTATGGGTTCCGTACCAATTTTTACGCGTTAGACGGCGACGCGGCGCTCACGCGCTTTGATATTTAGTCTTTATGCAGTTAAAGCAGTACGATTGCTTTGAAAAAAAGTTTAGATCTTCCAAAATATGTCAAAATAAAGAAAAAAAATTTTTTTGAAAAATATAAATTTTTTTTTTTCAAAAAAAGTAATTTTTTGTCCAATTTATAGTTTCTCAAAAATCTTATTTTTTCGAAGTAAATTTTTTCAAAAATGTTAATTTTTTTTAAAAAATAATAATTTTTGTACGGGAAGTTCCACCAATTTGCCTTAAGGCACGATGCCTTAATTGCCTTAAGACAGAATTCTACTTACAGCTAGTTAACCATTCAAATCGGTTGATCCACGCGCCCGAAAACGTGGACGAAAAATTGTACCCATACATACATACACACACATCCATTTTTTTAGGCATGCCAAAATGTTCAAAAACCTTCTAAACGTGAAGAAATGCAATAATTTTCAGTTTCGATTTTTGGACGATTACAATAACTTACCCTACGTAAAGTTAAAAATAAGTATATCTTATAAAATAAGTAAATAACATATATTTAAAAATTATATTTATATATCATAAACTGAATAGGCGCAAAATAAAAAAAAATGCCAACGAAAAATAATACGTTTGTTATTAATATTGCCTGGTACATGGTCGTTTTTAAGAGCGTCGTCGCAAGAATTAAAATAATGGCTGATTACACATCTTCTGCCACTTTAAAATAAAAACGTTAAAAAATTATATACATTGTTTGTTTTTGAGGTATGGGTGGTAAACCTTTTAGTTTAAAGTTAAACCCACGCACCTTTGAGCTCTACCCTACTCTTATAGCCTATAATTTGTTATAGGAACATCAATTTTATATAAATATTTTCATGAAAGACGAAAATACGTAATGACAAAGCCATATTGTTTTTCATTATCGAAAATAAGTCGTCCCGATGACAGCCGATTCAATACAGGCGCGGTGTTTATTTGCGCATTCCGATTTCGTAGCCGCAAACGCTGATCTGTGCGGTCGACTGCGACATGTCGCTCGCCTGTTTACAACTTTGCTGTCTTAACATCCGGCCGTTGCCGCCGTTGCCGCCGTTGCCGCCGATGCTGCCAAACACTAATAACTTTGTCGAACATTGAGCATGTGACCACGAGATCTATACGGAGAATGCATGATTATTTTCGTTTCCTGAAGTAGTAACGTAGATAGAAACATTTTCTGGCGCATATCTTGAATTGTTCAATTGTGGATTTTTTAGGCTACGCATCCAAGGAGTTCCTAACGAAAACATAACTCAATTCAAATTCTACATTAAAACTGTTATAGTAAAAAGTATAATATTCAGTGAAATTGAACATAAATCTGAAGTCTGAATTGACAAAAAATACATGTTTTTATAAATCGCATCTTACTCATTTAGGGGGTCGTTGGGCAAATTTTTATAGCCCAAAAAATAATAATTTAAACTAGTTTCTTACAATTATACGATTTTGCTTTTTGATTATATTAGTCTTACAAACTTGCTATCTATTTAGGAATTTTGGCGAAAACGTGTACGATATTTTTTGCATTCTTTTACCAATTCTAAAGAACACGAGTCCTCATCGAGTTGCATCAAATAACTTATTTTTTTGTATTTGGTGCAGCCGTTTTCAAGAAAACATTGACAAAAGGTCAGTTTTCGGCTTACATGCCCGCACGTATATGCACACACACATACACGAGCACTTACTTTTTCCAATTTTGGTCTAAAGCCATTCAGAATTACTTAAACGTCTAAAAAACTTAGAAGCCAATTCTCCGATAAAATAGACCAAAGAGTAGCATTGTTATGGCGACGCTATGTTACGGCTTCATGTAAGTTGGTAGTAGAACTAAAACGTCAAAATGCTATATGTTTGATGTGCAGTCATGTCTATTTTACTGTCATAAATGCTGTAATTTCAAGATCTATTTTATCCGAGAATTTGCTCCTCAGTGAGTTAGATTTCCTTAGGAAAGATAAAATCCTTAGGAAAAGTTAAAAATAAAATTTAATATATAAACAAAAATACGTACCTATATGAGTATTATATTCCTTGAAAAATCATATATTTTAGATATTATTAAATATATGCGAGTACATATAAATGCCAATAGAGTCGATCGTCACAATAGCGTTGCATTGTACCTGAACGCCTTAGTAATTTAATTATATCAAAAATAAACTATAGGGAAGAGTCCCCTAAAGCCGGACATCCAAGGTTATTTATAAATAAATCAAAAAATATTTTACGAAATGTTCATTAAATTATCACTTATGTTAGATAACAAAGTTAGAAATAAAACTAAATTAACAAAAACGCAATCTTTGCTAAACAATAATTAATACTATCAATCAAACTTTGGGAACAAAAAATATGATTTTACAAAATGGCACCTAGTAACGGACATTTCAAAATAACCAGCATTGAACACATATGTAGCCATCTCCACACTCTGGAATGTCTGCACATTTGTGTTTGACTTGCAAAAAAATCATTAATTATCCACCCTTTTGGCTGGGTCACACCGATGCTCTCAGCTGGAGCATTCATCATAAGATTTTCATTCTTTAACTAGAAAATACGAAAAATGGGGGTATGTAGTGACCGTTAGCACTAATACAAAACAAAATTAAATAATTAGAATAAATTACGTCGATTTTCACAAGAAATATCAATATGTTTACTTCCGGCGCTAAGGGACGACCTAGTATCCGGTGCTAAGGGACAGACAATTTCGTTCATTTGGTGGTACCTACTAAAATTGTTTAAAATATCTAATAATATTCTACCATTTCACGGATAACAATCAAGTACTACTTTTATTTTTGAATGCCACTAAAATATAAATGCATAAATATACTAGAATTACTTGCATTGATATTTAGATGACGCCATGTTTTTGCGCCTAAAACAACAAAGGGTTGCTCCTGCCGTGGCCGCGTGCGTCACGGGTGAGTCTTGGCACGTGATCCTACACATCTGTGCCCCCCGCGCCCCTTTCACTATATTTTGATATAAAAAAAATTAAACTCGCTTAAATAATACGCGTTAAATAGAGTGTCCGGCTTTAGGTGCCGTCCGGCGTTACGGGACTTCCCTCTATATTTGTAAACTACTGCTGCTAAAAACTCATAATACATAAATGTTCATCCCTACACTAATCACTTATTGTTTAGAAATATACTGCCAGCGAGTTGTTGATATTTGAGATTACTTGTTCAAGAGTATTTTAAATTTATTTATTATGCGAATATGCGAGTCAATGAGTAAGTTAATTTCAAGAAGCTTGAATATCCAACACTCATAATCAGTAAAATAATCGCTAGCTCTATATTGCGCGTTTTTTTCCAGTAACAGTAGACTAACTACTGACATAGATCAGCTCCATATTCAGTTTCAGAATTATAATAAAGGAAGTTCTTGTTAAAAGTACTTGAACTACCGATTCGTCGGTCCTCGTTTCATTCTCAAAGAGGCCACCATGCCGAGCACCCACGCGCATTAGGTGTCGGATTTGCGACGTATCATCTCGTCTCGTGCGTGTCACATTGGGAGGTCCCGTCGAGCCGCCGTCGCCTCATTCAATTCATGGGATGTATTTAAATTCGCGGCTGGATGCTGCTTCTCATCAAGCGCTTCGACTAGGGACGGACAAATAGATCACGGGCACAAATTCTCTAACATTTACTATTAATGTGATAGAATTTGTAAGTAACATAAATAGAATTATCGTCAAAAAAATTCAACTAATGGTGTATAGCATCGGGCCTTGAGGCAAATTAAATGATGATTATAATCCATGTCCAGGCCTTTCTGTAGGTTTATACGCAAAACTTTTAAAACAAATGCTTGAAGCTAATAAAGTAGTTCGAGTGCTAATAATTGTTGAATCACGATTGAACTCAAGTGATGGATTCTAATAAGTACCAGTAGATAACAATATATTTTCCATCATATTTTATAAATCTAAATATACGTTCCTTTTTCAACTTCCCGAAGGAGAAGTTTGTGTTTCCGGGAAAAAAAACGATTGGCTATTTTTTTGTTTTCTAGACGTTTCAAGTCATTCTGAATCGAATGAGACCATTTGGAGAAATTATGTATGTGTGTGTATGTGAACCGATTTTTGAACTTTCGACGACGTTTTCTAAGAGAAACGGCTGACAGAATTATAAAAGCCTACCTAAGTTCTGAATTGCGCCCCGAATTCAAATGATTCTAATCAGAATCCATGCCTTTTGCGCATAGGTTTGGTGCTTTGTATATACTGATTACAGTTCAAGTCCACATTAAAATACTATACATTTTTAGAACCCGAAATAGATTAAATAAAATGTGCTAAATAAATTAATTTGATTTGTACTATTGCAGATACGTATGTTTGATGAATACCAACAAAAAACTATATTGATTATTTTTTAGTAAAATCGGAAATTTTATTTTTGAAATAAACAGTTAAACATTTTCCCAAGATAACTAAATATTAATTCTTATTTATTTGGTTGATTATATACACATATCGCAAAGTTTATGCAACTTGCCTTGAAGCTAAATAATACTTACAAGTAATTTTGAACAGAAATTAGCACTAAACGTTTTATAAGCAGTTGTAATGATACTACCTACTCTTTAAGCAAGTAATGCATTAAATGTCCTATCTATTTTGACAAATTTTATATTAGAAGGCAAGCCAATGGTAGTCTTGACTACTTTCAAGTAATGAGGCATTGCTAATATAATATAAAGAGTTCGTGGAATTTGTTACTCATTATCTATGTTGTTTCTAATAGCTATAACATAAAAATTATCAAAAGTAAAAAATGTATTATAAAATAATAAATTTTATAATATAATAACCAATAAATTGTTACACATTTCTATCATATAAACTGCATATAAAATATATTTGGCGATAATTATATGATATGGGCAATAAATTTTCTTATTTCTTAATAATCAGCACATTTAGTTTATTACTGCTTTGATATATTTATTGTATACTCAAGCATGTAATTTTGGACTGTTATAAAATCAGATTAAAAATATTAAATATAATATAAGTTAATAACAATGATATACAAACATTAATAATAAGTTAGTGAAACATGTAATGATCTTGGAAAATAAGATTCTAACAAACCCCATTACTGAATAAGCATAGTAATTTTATGAATATTCAATAATAAAATACAATAAAAATGAAAAAATTAATATTTTAGAATAGCACGCAGGTAAAATTAGTAAAAATTCTTTCCGTGAAAATATTGTTATAAATAATTAGCATAGAATTATTTGAATAGTTACAAAACAAATATTACACGTTAAATGACATGTCTTCTAAAGGCAACCGCTGCATAGCATTGTTAACGAACAGGACGATAGAAATAAACCAAAGAGAAAAGTATCGAAGTAATGATGAAATTAAACAAAAATCCATTAAATATAATATTTTACGAAAAACAACACAATACTAACTGGTGGTGTATGTCATCGAGCCTTAAAGCAAGTTGCTGGAACTTTCCTTATCAAAAATTAAAATGTTTAAAAAAGCTTGATTTTTTTGGAAAACTAAAAAAAAATGACTTTTTTGAATTGAACTTTTTTTCATAACTTTTTGAAAATTTTGAACTTTTTTTTAAAGCAATCACGTTGTGTTAGTTGCGTAGGGTTGAAATATGAAAGCGTGTAAGCGCCGCGTCGCAGTCTTACGGATAAGCATTGGTACGAAGCCCATAGAAATGTAAACAAAATGTCTACTTATTCTTAAATTCTTCACAAAATATCCGATAATTTGATGTGCGTATGTCAAATGATCTTTCTTGACCGCCAAATGACTTTTTTTTATTTTTTTATTGGATTGCCGAAACCGCTAAAACTACCTTTCCAAAAATTCAATCAGTTCTTCACTTAGTCAATACCAGTACTATGTTTTTTTTTTGAATTATTGAAATCGGACACTTCGTTCCCTCAAAAACTGAATCTAATTTTTTGGCACTTTTTGCTCCGTATCTTTAAAACGGCTGAATCTGCTTTTGCCCAAAACTAATCCTAAAACCATCACGTCTCCTCATCAATAGGAATCAAATGTTTTTTGAATCATAGTAAACGATTGAACCGTGTTCTCGAAATGGTCAACGAAAAATTATATCCGCATATAGATACACACACATATATCAATTTTTTCTAATGTATGCGAAAATGTTATTAAGCCAGAAGCAGTAGCTACATACCAAAAATTGAGGATCATCTACATGTGGTAGTAAGACTAGTTATCAATTTACCAGCTCTAAGAAGAATACTCAAACAGTGTTGGCTTATAGTCTTTCCTTTGCTTTAATAAGAATATCACTTATAGAGTGATTTCTATACATTTTTTCCATCTGAAGGTTTTGAAACGTAAAGACATACAAATTTCTATTTTCGATTTTTTTTGCGATTTTTTTACCCTACAGGAAGTTAATAACCTTGTCTGAATGTAAAACGAATGAAGAGTTTCATATCCAGACATAATCTTTAGTATTGTTCATAAAACATATATGAAGATTTATTTGAATAGCTACTAATACTTTAATAACATACTTAATGAAATAATTTAAATAATAAGAATCTAAAACCACCCCTAAAATTGTTAGTTTATAGCGATGCCGCTTTTGTTAGATTTTTTTTCGAATTTGAAAGAAACGTTTATATAGTCACAAAAAATTGTCACACTCCCGTGTCATGTTGCCAAAACGGATCAACAAATAATTAACATCTCTGGCCGAGCTAGCTACCGCGTTTCATTCGAGTAAGGGTGATAATAAAGAAAGAACATAGACCTGGGCAAAAAATAAATACGGGGTTGACTCCAGTTGACTTTTGTAAAGTTTTTTCGTTATCCTGTTTAGAAGCAAAATAAGAGAATGTGTATGAAAACTTATAATAAAGAATATTTTAACATGTCATTATTTAATTAAGAATGTTACATTTCCGAATACAAAATTCATCATAGGCTAGATTAGATGCAATAAGAACTTAATAAACTAGTTGGTATTGGTATTTTGCCTTGAGGCAAGTTACATGAACTTCCCGATATGTGTAAATAATCGACTTAATCAATAAAAAATAAATTAATTTATGAGTGTTTTAATGTATTCCGAGTGGATTTATAACACATGATTGAAAACGAACGAACACGTCAACTCGGAGTATTTTCAAAAATCAACAATTTTTATACTTGAACCACTTTCCGTAGGTCTTTAATGGTTCAGTATGTTCATTACGACCAAGTACTCTATCGTTATACCAAGTTAATCTAATTTTAATTTTAACAAACGTCAAAAAAAATCTACTCAATTTCTCAAATTTTGATGAATTTTTAAAATTAAACTACTTGACTTTAAGGCCGTAAATTTCAGTAAGTTCTATAAGACCATGATAGATATCGCCAACAACAGTTCCATAAAAATCGACTTAAATTTTTTTTAACAATAATTTACAAGAAAACGACTCGGTAGATTTTCACATAAAATTAATCAGTGATTTTTTAAAATCGATTTGGTAGTATGAGCTTAAATGTGGACGAAAAGTTTAACACTTTTTTCCAAAGTAAAAGTGACAAACGATAATCCTCATCAAGGTATATCAAATGAAATGACTTTTAAATTTCTGATATCAGCTCAGGCGTTTTTGAGCAAACGTCAATGAAAGTTCTAATTTTGACAAATGCCAAAAAAACGATACTAATTTTTGCAAACTTTGACGAATTTTCAAAATTAAATGATTTGTCGTAGGGCGTAATATTTTAGTTTGATCTAGAAGACCATGATATGTATCACAAAAAGAAATCATAAAAATCGCCGAAAAAAATAACACTTTATTATAAGAAAACGGCCCGGCCGATCTTTACCAAAAACTAATCAGGTCGATTTTGAACGGTTTTTGAATTTTCAAAATCGATTTAGAATGGCGGGCTAAAACGTGGACGAAAAACTTTTCACTTTTCTGTTATTTACGAAAAACGGTTAGGCCGATCTTCGCACAAACAATAGTCCTAATCGAGATACATTGAATGGCTCTTAAATTTTTGAAATCGGTCCAACTGTTTTTGAGAAAACGTCGATTTACGGCAAAAAATCTGTTCACGCACACGCACACACATATTTTGTCCAAATTTGACTAACTTGTTGTAATGACTAACAAGTAAGTGCTATCCAAGGCGATTATTTTTTTAAGATATTTGCATCCTCTGAGCAGTTGTCTGTACTACCTCCAGATCCATGCATCATTTTTTGCAAAAGATTTATATTCGCGATTTCTTGCTTTTAGCAAAATCATATTTATATATTCAACACATGCAACGTTATCTTTAACAAACGTTAACGTCAGAAATATGAAATATATTGTTCGGATCATCCTGAATTTTTTTATCAATATACTTATCTTTTACACTAGTTTTATCATTTATTGAGCTTTTAAACGTTTCATAGGTTTCACTATATTTTACATTTTATTAGGGTTTTTCTCAATTCTCAAACCGTATTACAGCTAACCTTTGTTATGACGGGGTTGGTATCAATTCTTTAGCCATATTAGCGCAATTCCGTATTATAATTGAGGTTGATCCAAATATGGTACTAGGACTAGTTGTCAAGTTACCAGCTATAAGAAGAATACATATTCTGAATATTTCAAAAGTCTGCTTTTTTCCAGCAAAGTTGATCCCAAACCTGCTTTACAGGCAAACCGAGTGTGCTAAAATGATATAATCTTATTATGTATAGTTCTAAAAAAAATTCTTTAGAACTATAGATATATTAATTTATATTATAATTCAGTCACTCATTATTTAATCTGTTCAGATCAATCTCAAAAAAATACGTAGAGATGTAAATAATTGTTATCCAGTTCAGTTGGTGTTAGTCTTATCCCTCACTATATTTTATGAACTGTTCTAATTTTGAATACATACTTTCTCATATGCCTCATTAGTATTAATCATGAGCCTAATGCTTTATGACAAATTTTCTGCACTTTCTACATAATTCATAGAATTTAATGCCATTAGAGAAAATTCTTGAAACCTGTGGATATTTTAGAAACATTGATTTTTTTTTCAAAAGGTTATTTTCATTATTCATTATTCATTAGGTTTCAGATACAACTAAGTTCTAATATGAAATGTTAATAGGTCTTATCTAATGTTAATAAACTAACTAAAACAACTATTCTCTAACGGTACGAAATACCATATCTCACAAAAATTAATACTGATTTTTAATATATCAGTATTTATATTACGAATTAAGATCGTTTATTGGTAATTGCATAAGAAGGATATATTGTTTCCATCACATTGACTTATCGGAGTACTTACTTCAAATAAGGGCATAGATTTGCCTAATTAATAAGGTTTTTATATGTTTTGCATGATTTTTTCATTCTGTAATTTCTTATCACAATTCTTATAATTTTTTTGCTGTTATAAGTTTAGCTTTTTTCAAACTGTTAATTTATTATTTGTAAATATGTTAATCAATATGTGATTAGATTATATCGTATTTTCTAAGCCTGCACTAATGCTGGTAATGAAGAAAACACTATATGTGTTATAATTGGACATAATGTATGCAAGTAATTTCTTAATCGATCGTGATACGTTATCTGAATTGCGCTTTCAGAATCTTTTCAACGTCTGCATACAGTGTAATATAATATAATATAAAAAAGTCATAACAAAAGCCATAGGCTCCCGTTCGCGATCTTTCCACCTACAGAATATCTTGGCGTTCAGAAGCACCTACTGGCTGCGTATAATTATATTTAATTATTTGATACAGAGTTTTATACTTTGTTTTTCCTTTTGCTGTGAAAATAATACAAGCTCGTTATGGAAATTCGTGTTGGTTATGCAGTCGGTATAATTACATAATCATATTTCAGCATCTATGAAGCTCTCGTCGGGCGCTTTTTTCCGTAGTCGCGGCTCGGAACTTTGCGCACGATGAAAGAACCCGTTCCGCGGCAAAAGCGAAAAAAAGTTCTTGATAAAACTGGCGGATTTTATGGAAATAAGTACATGTTGAAGTTTTTCATAAGAGCGCGATATAAATATAATGCATTTTCTCCGCAGAAAACAGTCCCGTACCACTACGCGATTCTTGTTTACTTACGCAGGTACTTGGGTCGTGGTTTAAATTTTAACACATGACAATTATGTCGTTAAAAAAGTGCACAGGTGATGGTAAATATTCTGTTTTAGGGCGGACACAAGTGTTACTAACTTTTTGTATATTTGCACTGCGATGTTTTAATAATAACTGCGCAACGATTACAATTCAATAAAAACGATCAAGTTTGAAAAAGTTGTTAAATTTCATTTATGCTTCGTTCACATGATGTATGAAAATTATCCGATAACTTCATTATCTGCACACATAATTCGTTATAAAGTAAATATTATAAAAGCAGTTGGTATCAACTATCAATTACCATTTCCGAAATTAACACTAAACCTAAACCGTAAATTTCAACAGCTGCATGTTGCATTGAATGAATATAAATAATCATTTTTTCAAAAACAGTATTCAAATTGCAAAGTATAGAAAGAAAAAAATTATACTTCTGCTTCAAAACCAAATCAAATTTTAAAAATTTTAAATTTCTAGTTTAACAAAATGTCTCAATTCTTGAATACTTGTAGTTGCGGCAAGCGTCATTACAGAAATATTATTTGCCTTTAAGAGATCCATAAACCATTTCAAACAAAGCTCGAGCATGCCCTTAAAGCTCATATTTTGCAAATTCGATAAAATATTTTTTTTAACTTCCCGAAGGAGTAGGTTATGTTTTTGCGAAAACATCCGATTTGCTAGTTTCAAGTTTTCTCGGCGTTTCAAGTCATTCTGAATCTAATGAGACCGAATTTGAAAGAGCATATGTGTGTGTGTGTATTGTGAATGTGTGCCGAATATTGATCTTTGTCGACGTTTTCTCATAAACGAATTAACGAATTAATAAAAAATTTAGTGCCATTCGATCTAGAAAACTAGCGCTTTTTCGATGATTGACCAATCCGTTTCTTTGTAATTAGCAGAAAATGTAAACCTTTTTGTACACGTTTTTTGTTGACAATCTTGAATAGATATTGAAAATTAAAAAATTGTACAAAAGATATTGGTTGGGAATCCGTTGAATAGTCGTTGGTAAAGATAGGCCAGGAAAATATTATCTAAATGAACGGTTAAACATTATTAAAAGTTAAAATATTAAGTGTGCTAAATTAACGTATCGAGAAGTTTACGCAGCTTATCTTAAGGAAAAATGCTGCACATAACTAATTTTTCTATTTTTTTTTATGATAGTTACGATCACCCCGTTTCGGCTTCATTTTGGTTCTGGAACACCTTTTGGTCATTGTATTATATGGGATTTGAATTATGCTTTTCCAGGCAAAGTGCGTTTTTATGAACTCTTAACTTGGGTTTCATAAATAGATGAGGTAACGTAAATTATAGATTAATAAGAATGTTGCTTTTATGAAAAAACATGTTCTGCCTGTATGTTTGCTAAATATTAAATAGTGGCGCATGGCATCGTGCCTTAAAGCAAATTGCTTGTACTTTCCGTACCAACCAATTAATTTTTTTAAAAAAGATTCTATTTTTTTTTAAACTCTTTAATTTTTTGTAAAAAATTGATATTTTTGAAAAATTAGACTTTTTTATGCTTTGAAATATATTGAAAATTTTGAACATTTTTTCAAAGAATTCGCGATACGTTAGCTGTTAAATTTTCATTTTCGATTTTTTTGCGATTACTAGCGTTTAAAGCTAATGGGGTCATTGATTGTTTTCCTATTAATATTATGTAAAATATATTAAATTCTCATTGGTGAAGCATTGCCTTGTACTTCGTCGTAAATTTTTTCGGCTTTGTATTGTATGTTGTTCATATTAGCATACTTCCGAAGAAAATGCCTTTGAGAGCTAATGTGAATGATAACAAGCGTGACCAATATTGATACGAAAACATTATAAAGAAATCATTGTACATGGGACATGATTGCGGAACATATTATTACTTTAAAAATGATGGAATACTGTTATTTAGTTATCTGGACAAATTCACATGTCATTATATGTCGTTTACTTACAATATGGCGGCTTTAGAGTAAACGAACTAATAACTTGATTCAACATGTGGCGGTCAAGCATCGTATTGTTTTACGGGCACTAACGACTTCTAATTGAATATTGTTTGGGAGCGTATGTAAAAAAGTTTCAGATACTTTTGTATGCCGAAAATAAAGTATAATCAATTTTCAAAACCGAATGTTTTCCTCGTATGAATAATTTGTTTAATAAACAAAGGCAAAACGCATATGAATAGGTCAGGCACGATTTGTGGGTGTTCCCCAACCTTTTTATAACATATACCGGAAAGTTGTTCAAAAGCAAACAGCAATTTTATCAGATTTGTCCTAGTGGACCGTTTCAAACTATTAACCCTTTCGACTCAGATGCCGCCGCTCCGGCATCCTTTTTATCAACTTCCAAAATTAAATCAATTTTCTTAATGAACGATGCCATTCATAACTACATTTGTATTCTATTCAAATAAACCAATTATGACTTTAGACCTAATGCCAATTATCGATAATATTTTATGTTTTAGCACTGATTTTTTTTAAACAAAACAGTAGTAGTAGTAAAGCAAAATAATATAAATTAATAATTAGCAAAACTTTTACATAAGTTTACTTATCTATATATAAATATAAGAAAATTGTAGTTTTCAAAATTAACAAATTTTAGTGCAGAATCATTCTAAAGACAAATAATTTTATTGCATTAGATTGAGAAAAATATGAATACACTCATATATGAATCCAATTAGAATTTATATAATTGGAGACATTACTGGGAAATGAGCCTCTTGCAAGATCCAGAAATTTATTTGAAAAATTTAACAAAATGAACTTATCATTTTAAGCAGTGTTATTTTCTGAAAACATATATATGATTTAGTAAATACTGAATAAACAAACCATCCAAGCACTTTCATTTCATACTTGAGGTGAAGTTAATCTAATCAGAAATGGCTTACATTAGTCTTCTTGATTCAATACCATCGTATTTTGTTTGGAATTTAGTAAATCTCATGAAATTTTTAGGTAACTGCACAATACTCAGAATATTAATGTATGTGTACCTATATGTATATATGTTATAGGTAATGTTTCTTAATATCCAATGCTTGTACAAAGATATTATTGTTCTATATAAAATGATAGGTTTGTTCACATTTTGAATGGTAACATGTCAAAACACATAGAAATACATTTTAAACTATGTTATAGCCTATAGCGTATTTAGATAAAAAAGGACTAATAATGAATATGCGACATGTTCAAATCGAATCTTGAAAAGTTTACCGAGTTAATTCTAATAAGCATATCTTTAAAAAAATTGAGTTCCGTAATTTAACATGAAATTTTAACATGAAATATGTACAATACAATACGATTCGAATTTGCACCAATATTTGGAATGTATAATTTAGTGCTACTATTTAAAGATTTACATCATTTTTAGTGCAAGATCTGTGCAACATATGTTATCTGAAATCAAAACAGAAGGTCGAAATAGAAAACATCGGAAAAAATAGAAAAGAAACACGAGAGAATAATATAATTCCTGTCCTTTCCTGGACTCTTTCTCTGGACTTTGCAACGGATTTCTGCAAAGCTTTTTCATCTTTGTTGAGCTTTTTTATAGCAGTAATTTAAAAGTAGATATATAGATACCAAATCAAAATATTTTTCAGATCATAAGAGTAGCATAAAAATGATGAAGCGAGATATGTGAAATATAGCCACAATATCATAATATCATGATAATATATGGTAGAAAACAGGACTAAAACGAACCATGAGAACAAAATATCTGAGCAAGACCGGATCGATTGACTCGAATGCGATTAGAGATCATTTGTAGATTAATGTGACATGCGATGATCTTTGATGTGATCGCAGAACGCGGAGATACTTCTTGTGATAATAATCCTCTTAGCGCACGTGTCTGATGTCACATTGTCCGTCGGTCCTGACGTCTGTGGCGCAAATGCCGCCGTAGTAAATGCGCTAAATTGATCGATGGCATTAGGAATGGAATTAGAACTATTAGAGGCAATCACCTATGATAAATCAAACGTCAGTGACTGACTTCATCAACTGACTGACGGTCAGTCGACTGCAATTTAGACTGAACTTTATTTTCAGGACGCAAAATGATACCTGAAATCAGTAGGTAATTATCGCTCATTAATAATTAACTTCAAATAGGGTAAGTTATTGTAATCATCCAAAAATCAAAATTTTAAATTATTGCATATATTTATGTTTCGAAGGTTTCTGAACATTTTGACATACCTTAAAAAATAGGTATGTGAGTGTGTGTGTAGTATGCGTTTTGTATGGACATTCGATATCAAAAAACATTCGATTCCTACTGATAGGGAGACGTGCTAATTAGTTTTTGTCAAAGACAGGTCCAGTTTTTTTGGAAATACGGAGCTAAATGAGCAATTTAGCAAAATAGCAATTTTGAAAGTACAAACCGTCCGAGTTGAATGATTCAAAAAAACTTTTGCTTGTATTGACGAAAAGATTGTTTTTGAGGAAAGTAAAAAAAAAAATCCTTTTTTTAAATTCCAAAGAATTTTTTTTTGTATATCGAAAATATTTTGGATTTTAATTTTAATTCTTGCTGTAACTCTAAAGCATACTTATATACATGAAATAAATAATTTTAACTTTGCAATTCAGTTTACATAATTCTTTGAAATATGAGACAAGATCCTTCATTCTAACTCCGCTTCATTAAGTTCTGTTCATTTACTTTTCATGAAATCTTATATAAATGTCATTGACGAATTTAGGGGAAAGTCCCCGAGCGCCGGACACCTAAGGTTATTTATGAATAAATCAAAAAATATTTTACGAAATGTTTATTAGATTATGACTTATGTTAGATAACAAAGTTAGAAATCAAACTAAATTAACAAAAACGCAATCTTTGCTAAAAAATAATTAATACTATCAATCAAACTTTGGTAACAAAAAATATGATTTTACAAAGTGGCACCGGACATTTCAAAATAACCTTCATTGAACACATATGTAGCCATCTCTACTATGATAGTTAATATTCTACCATTTTACGGATAACAATCAAGTATTACTTCTATCTTCGAATGTCACTCAAATATAAATGCATAAATACACTGGAATTACTTCCATATTTAGGTGACGCTGTGATTTTGTGTCTAAAACAACAAAGGATTGCTCCCGCTGTGGCCGTGTGCGCCACAGGTGAGTGTTGGCGCGTAATCCTGCATCAGTGTGCACCCCGCGCCCCTTCCACTTGTATTTTGAAATAAAAAGATTTATACTCGCTTAAATAATATGTGTTAAATAGAGTGTACGACGTTAGGTGCCGTCCGGCGTTACAAGACTTTCCCTTATAAACTTTTATATTCTATCTATAAAATACAAAATATAAAATTACAGTATTTATATATATAATAATCTATTTGAAATCTTTTAATATTCTTTAAATGTTTCGGTTGTTGGGCCACTTTTTTTTTATCAGCAAATTGTAATATACTGTCCATAAATATAATGGATTAGCCAAAAAATCAAATAAAAAATTAGGCAAGTGTCACAACCGCCTACGCCCCCAAAACACGGTATTTGACAGTCTACTACACGATATAATCACCCCATCTATATAAGAGCAAACTTTGAAAGCAATAAAACATTTAAAATAAAATACAATTTTTTGTTGCTGTTTTTAAACAGCAATCTGAACTTTAAACACATATAAGCTATTGTGCTGATTTGACTTAATACTAGTCTGTTTGACAAATGGCAACCCAAACAGTTGTCACATCTCTGTTTGATATATTATCATTACAATTTCTGTAATAGGGCGAAGATTTTTTATTCGTGAAGCAATGCCGGGTGAAGGCTATTTTCACTTGGAAATATATTGCAATCTATATTTCCAAGTAATAATCGTGGTCATTGCTGCTTCACAACAGGCTGAAGTAAATATTTAAGATTTTAAAATATTAGTTTAAAAAGTTCAGAACAACATCTAAACCCACAAGATGTTTAGAACAAAATTTAAAAGAACGAAATGTTTTGACGTTCAATATTTGTTCACAGCTATTTTAATTTTGAATATCGAAAGCCGTTACTTGTGCATTCTATAGGTTTGTAAACATATAGTTTTTTTTTACTCCAATCAACATTTATATTTGAGCTTCTTTGAGCAAAACTAATATAAATTTTAATCAAATCATAAAATTTAAAGATTGTGAAGTACATTAAATGAATTAATAGCACCAATTGCTGCAGTTGGCTGCAAACTTTTAACATTACTTTCCTAAATTCTAGACCAAACTTCAACATTTATACGTGGAAATGATTTACTGTAGTCATCTATAGTATGTGGAACACATAAAAGTTATATGACCGCCCCAGGATAGCCGTGCATCGTGCAAAACGGAAGTATTGGGTATAACGTCCTTTGTCGATGTGCACTTGTGCACTATGCTCTGCGCGCTAAACTTCATAAATCTATGAACCGAACTACTGAAGTGCAACGAGGAAAAAGACGTCAGAACATTTCCACATCTAAAACAACTGACAATGGAAAAATAAAGTAAAACCCGGGACATACTATAATGGTTGTATAATTGTGTGACTGCGCGGATAAGTCTAAACGGTTCTGTTGTCTTGACAATAATTTGCACTGAAAAATATAATTGTAAGTTTTGTAAATGCAATAATATTCTTTATCCGATTTCTGTACCATCCTTAGTCATCAGAAAAATAAACAACTTGTCACTAACAAATTTAAAAATTTTGAAACTTGTTTGCCACATAGGGGATAATGCAGCGCAGCTTAAAGGTCCACGAGTAGAAGGGTCTACCACCGATATTTCAAGAACAATTAAAGAAAAAAAACGTAACAACAGTATTTGAAAGTAGAGGAAAAATGTATAAACAGACATCATCTTGATTTTTACGACGTTGCTATCAGGTGATAAACCGCAATGTTTGAAAATCCACAGCAAAAATATTATCTTCCATTGTTAGTTTTTTGGTTGAGAGCATTGTTGTTTAGTTTACGAAACCTCAATATAATTTTCAAGTACACGATATTTATTTGTTTCATAAGCTGTATTCTTAATTTTTAATATAACATTTTATGTTATATATAATATAGTTTTATATATTCATATTAATTTTATATAACCTTTAAAAATATTACACGTGGACGAACTGAACTTATGCTGAGGCATAGATGTAAACAAAAAAATAGTAAATAAACAAAAAAATTATATTAAAAAAATAAATTTACAAGAGATTAATTAAATGAATATTTATACCAACTCCACTAATGAATATTTATGCCGAAATTAGCAGAAAAAAAACTGAACCCATAAAATTTATATTTTGCATTGATTGAATAATGTAGCTATGATTTCGTAAAATCTTTTTCAAATTAAAAATAAGACATTGGATCTGCTTGCTCATTGGTCGACCCATTTTTTGCCATCTGGGTTAAAAAGAGCCAGGTGACCAATTTTTGAATAACAGCAAAAAAAACAAATTTGCAATAATAAATTAGCTGGAAGTTTTACTGAACATAGTCAGATAGTTGTTTGTTTGATATGTGTTATTTGTTGGGATATAATTGATTAGATTTTTACAATATAATTGCCAATTGTCAAATTAGACCTTTGTACCCTGCTCTACTCTACACATTTTATAGTAAAAATGAAAAGAATGCATTGAACCAAGATTTATATAAGGTGGTGGTTTATATGCTTTTAATACAAGAAATTTCCAACAGTATTTCTACCATTGATCAAAATAGTTAATATATTGAAGTATTATATAACAGTAAATTAACATGACTATCACATATCAAATCAAAATTTTAAAACTCAAAATCGAAAATGCAATAACTAAAGTGACTTATAGAAAAAAAATTCGAAATAAATTGTCCAATATTGTCGAGATGCATCAAATGCAATTGAAGATGGTAAGGACTATATCTTTAGACAATTTAACAATTTTACAATCCACAATAACTTGAAAATAATTTGTGTTGCAATAATTTAAGTTATAAACAGTACTTATGTAACAAAAATTGTGGATCATTCTAATGATCATTAGAACTCGAGTTACTAAGATCAGTTTCCAACATAACTGATATCAGAGAAAATTTGGCCTATAAACCTGTCTTAGCCATAATTAGAAAATTGCTTACTGGGGTGCGTACATTTTTTATATATTCAATTTTTATTTCAATATTTTTATAATATCTTATAAAGTTGCTCAAATTTACAGTAGAATCCGCTTAGTATGAGATACTAAGCGGTCGTCATACTGAGCATCCTGAAAAAAACTATTTCTTTGCTAATATTAGGTTGTCAAATATCTCCCGTCCGCTTTTTTGCTCTTGTTGTAATACAAAAAGGCGGAAGGGAGATATTTGACAACCTAATATGTTATTTATTTCGTTATGTTAATATAATGAAAAACGTAAAAGTAAAAAGGATATATATTTAAATTTAATTAAAAATAACATTGACATATACATACACATGCAAATGTATTTTTCAATGTAAAAAATCTGTAATTTTTGTTTTAATTCTTTTCTTCATTCTATTGCAAAAACAGTCTCTTATACTGTTGTGCACAAAAGACAGCGATTGTTAAATTTTCATTTTCAATATTGCTGGAGACAAATCTTTTAATGCCTCTTCTGCAGTAGGTAATTTTTCATCGACTACCTCCTTTTATTCACTTCCAAATTGTTCTATGGCATTAATATTCTGTACGATATTTTCATAGGTAGGTTCTTCACATGTGATAAGAGCGTTAACGATATCAACATATTCTTCCCATATCTCTGGTGCTTTTGCTGAATCTACATTTCGGTAACTTGACCACAAAGATAAAGGCACAACATCAAATTGATTTTCTAAAATTTGAAATTGTGAATGGTCGTGGTTTTTAATCAATCCTGAATGTCTAAAACAACTTCGAATGGTACTACGTTGCAATATATTTCAGACATCATTGACCATTAAAATTGCACCTCGCACCGTCATTTTCAAAGTAAGATCTTAATTATCATCAACACAATGATTCATTTTCAGAACAAGGTTCTTTCTAAAATTACCTTTCAGTGAACGTATTATTTCCTGATCCATTAGTTGTAGTATTGAAGTTGTATTTGGCGGAAAAAGCAAGTATTATTGACAATAAACGGGCTGTCTTTTGCATAGTATTTCAAGTTGCTGGTTCCAACATAAATAAACATCTATAAAATTCAAAAGAATCGCCAACTCAAACATTTGACAATCAAATATTTTTCAATAATAATTATTTAACAAATCCTTCAAATATAGATAAATATGTATTTGATCATTTTAATTGAAAATCTTTAATTTGGTATTTACAGATGAACTAAATTTACCTTAAAAAATGTAACAATCCAAGAGGGGCATTAAAATGTGAATTTATATCAGATTCACATAAAACTTGAATTATTGTCGTTTTTACTTAACAATGGAGTTATAAAAGTCAAAACCTAATTTTATAATTAGTCTTCTATATGAATTTCAAATATAATGCGAACCATTACGTCCGAGTGTCATAGTTAAAAAGCTCTTTGTGAACGCGAGCGTAGCAATTTCAGTTTTAATTACTTTTTAAACTTGCGTCTTATTAAAGCCATCTAGGGCAATTAAAATTCAAAGAACTTTAATGGAATAATAAATTTTTGATGGGAGTATATAGTAGAAATTTCCGTGAGTGATAAAAATATTATTTCAAGCCTATTGAATTATAACGATATATATATATATATAATATATATATATATATATATATATATATATATAGTTTGTGTGAGGATTAGTTAATAAATTAGATAAATTCTTCTACTACGATACAACCAATAAAAAGTTAACAATTCATAGAATAATCTTCATTTAATGTTCTAAAAAGTGTCGATAATATAATATTTTTGTCATCAGTGAATATTAAACATTAGAGTCTCACATCAATATTTAGTTATAGAAAATTGTTTTAAATCAAAATATTTCTGAAGAGCAGTGAAAACTTTGTACGTATATGAAATGCAAGATTATTTTTACACGAAAACAGTGGCTTCGAGCGCAACTCAGAAGATAGTTTATCGATATTTAAATCAATGAAGTAAAAACTTTATTAAAAATTTAGTTGTTTCGAAATTCACTTCCAAGCTTGGTTTTTTCAGCAAAGTTTCGTGAAATGACTTGTAGAATCAGAATTGCGAGATGCTTCATTAGCCAAACAGTTTGAATCACATCAAAATATGCCAAATATTATATTTGGCCATTACTTATTATATTTTAT
This sequence comes from Ctenocephalides felis, assembly GCF_003426905.1. Classification (NCBI taxonomy): domain Eukaryota; kingdom Metazoa; phylum Arthropoda; class Insecta; order Siphonaptera; family Pulicidae; genus Ctenocephalides; species Ctenocephalides felis. The sequence continues at coordinate 7,806 of NW_020537922.1, read as the reverse complement.
ATATTATATCACAGTTACCACAATATTGTTTTAAATTATAATCATTGTAAAATTTCAAAACTTTTTGAAAGTAGGGTATAAAACTTTCCGATTTTTGAATAAATCTTATTCAAAATATTAATCAATAACTCATTTCGTAAACTGATTTCAAAATTATGAATCCAAATTTTGACTAGAGTAAGTGTGCCTAAATTGCAGTATTAAAATTTTGTAAAATTTCTGTCAAAAACAATGAGTGTTTCAGTTCAGAAACTATTAAAGAATTAGTAAATTCTAAAAAGCATTACAATTTTTGACTATAAAATAAATACGAGTATAATTATGTTTGCATTGAACTGGAAAAAGCTTCAAATAATTTATTATTTTGTTATCCTAATGATAATGTAAGATTTATGTGTAGTATATATTCGTATCGTTCTCTATTTTTCTTTATCACTCGTTCTTTATCTAAATTCTCAGAATAAATTTTTCTTTTATGTAAAATAAATTTGCACCTCTTGCATACGAACACTCTTACAATCTAAATCAATATTTTTTAGCAAATCTATTCATTTGCGGAAACGAATATGTAGATGCTAAAAATATTTCAAATATCCGTAGCAATCTATTAAATAAATTTTGGTTTTCAACGAAAACCAAAGTATTACACACATCTAGATGCTTCCAAAAGTAAAAATTGCATTACCTTTATTTATTAACACATATGGACACCACAAAAGTCCATAATAGCGTTCCACCCAATTATGGATAGTTGGTGTGGTTGATAGGCCATCAATGTAATTTCCATATATGAATTTGAATAAAGTTAATGAAATTGAATTTTCCTTATCTATGGTTTTAATATTATATATTTGAAAAAAACATCAGACATTCAGTTATTTACAATAAAAAAATTATGGCTAGGTTTTTGTTTCGTTCGGTCAATAACCGTGTACCCGGGTATCCATTTCAAGTTGCAGGTAAAATATATTAACTACTACTTTAAAAAATTGTATGGCCATTCGGATCCCCAAAGTTGAAGTAATGTTACACTCATTTTTCGTAAAAAATTTCAATTCAATTATTTAATAAAAGTTATTAACTATCCAATTTGATATCCCCACCGTACAATAACCGGGTACCCGGGTACCCACTACGATTAATACCTGTAAATAACATGTTTATACATCCTGGAAAGACTGTTTATTATAGTACTTAGATAATTTTGATTTTTAAATTATAATAGACAATATAGTTTGTGATTTTTTTATTTAAACAATAATTATAAACAATTGCAATTATAGTAAACAAGAGAAAAAAATATTTTTATTTATTCTAATAATTATTATTTCGTACATAATCGTCGTTCATACGATTTTTTAATAATCATTTTGTTATTCTCATAATACAAAATATATGTTGCAAGGCAGGCAATGTCGAGAATATTGTAGAAAAACGCCAGAGGCCATTTTTTGGTAGACCTTTTTGTGGTATATCTGCCAAGCATTTTATCCATCGTGTCTACTCCAGCGTTAGACCAGTTATAAAACTCAATAATTTCTGTTTTTTTCTTTGCACCATCACTAATTTTTGCCTTGTGATACATTGATGATAGCATAAGTACTACTTTGTTTTTTTTTGGCACATAGCTACATAGGGTAACTTTCTCGTGAAAACCAAACACACTAGATGAATCTTCTCGCGTTTTTGATACAGCTATTTCTGGAGGAATATAAGCTTTATTTTTCTTCAAAGTTCCAACAATGGTTAAGTCCCAAGAGAGTAAAAATTTTGCCAGTCGAGGACTAGTGAAATAATTATCCATTGTGATGTTTCTGTCGGATCCTTTATACGGCGCCAATAAGTCTTTGACGACTCTTTCACCGACGTTTTTATCTCGACCATACCTTGATTTCCCAGTGTAGAGCTGTCCAGTAAGTGGATACAAATTATCAGCATCACATATCCACTATACTTTAATTCCGTATTTAGCTGGTTTTGACGGAATATACTGAGTAAATCTAGTTAGACCTCGGTATGGATAACGCTGCTTGTCGATTGCCAGGTTTTCCGTTGGCTTATAATGTTTGGCTAAATTACAATTTAACATTGTCCAAATGTCTCGTATTGGAGTAGCTTTTTCACTTTCCAAGCGCTGAGCTCGAGTATTAGCATCATCAAATCGAATAAAACGAATAATATTCCAGAAGCGACAGATGCTCATTGCTGCACGATACAATGGATATGAATATGGCTGCCACATTTCTCTTGCATTGTCAGTATTTGAGTTATTTGCGTCAGAAGTTATCAAAATAGAAAAAAATGCATAAAATTCCTGCAGCTCGAGACTTTTCCACTACAAATGTTTTTTCTCTGGATTTTTTTCATTATAATTTGCATATGTTGAAATTGCCTTTTTATTAGTATGGCGTGTAATGATATCAGCCATTTCTGGTGTATAAAATAATTTGAATGTATCCCGATTTGACAGTAAGTTCGTGTTCCTATTAAGTCCACTTCTTTCTCGCACAATATTACGCCTCCCAGCTTGATGTTGTCTTGGCGATGTCGCAGCACACTGAGTACCATCTTTTGCTGTCATTCCTGATCCCGACGCTTCTACTACACTTTCTTAATTTCCATTTTCTTCGTCTTCAATATTGACTTCAATTTCATTATCTATTATGCAAAAGAATATATAATTAATATAACACAAAATACATTATAATTATCAACGAAAACCAGCGAAAACAGAACTGTTAATTACCTGTAACATGACAATCTGAAGCTGCCGCCTCAATCGGTGAAAAATACTAATCGTCTCTACTATTCAACACGAAGTCATCAGATTTTTTCTATTTCGGATGTAACCTCTAAATTTATATTTCTCCGAGAGCGAGTGACTCTTCTGTAATTTTTTTTTTAATATTGAAAACATAAAATCAATAATTTACTGCTAAATAAAATAAATAATCTCGCCTTACCGTGCAAAATTCGATGAATCAACCATTGATTTATGTTTAAGACGATTGTTATAATAATAATATTAATTTTGTATGTTTTCTTTTCACTTTCACTGTATATTTTGCACATATATTCACTACACTTGTAAAATTCCAAATGAACACGTTTCTTTTTCGTTGGGAAAAAGTCATCTTAGGTACCGAAATATCGTTTGACCAGGTATTCCGCTATTATTATTTCTATGAGGACTATAAACTGTTTCACTATAGCTATTTCATATGCAGCATAGCCAGCTTACATGTAAAAAAATGTAATTCAGTGTACTAATGACTTATAATTCTACCAAGCTACACGTGGGGTACCCGGGTAACCGGTTATAGAACAAATGGTGAAAATTTGGTTATTGACCGTACGGAGCATCTAGATTTGCAAATACAATAATTTTATTTCCTTTTAAAACCAAAATATTATATTTAATGGATTGCTATTGCTATTTGTAATATGTAGAGTAACGTCTACAAATATAATATATTGTCAAGATATAAGCTTTACATAGACATACAAAAATGTACATGTGAATATGTTTAAAAATTAAGTCTTTGGAGGAATAGAAATTTGACATATTTATTATGGGACAGATTGAGTAAATATTCCTATTGAGAGATGGAAGATGTTGGAACAAAAATAAGATGAATTTTATTTATGCAAATAAATAATTAATTGTGCAAACAAACCATTCGCTTCAAGAAGCAGTAGGTTATCTTGTAATCGCAAAAATAATTATTTGCAAAGCAATACACTAGTTTCGTTTATCTCGGCACAAGGCACATATGTTTTTGCTCTCTGTCAATGTAGACAAAAAGAATTATGAGATCAGTAAGAGCAATGGAGTCCACTTCATCAAAACATCGGTCCAGTGTGTATTCAAGTTGAGCAAAGATAACAGATGAGAGAAAACAACACGCGATAACAAATCCTCCAGGGAATTATACATCATATTTATCAGAAATTTATATCTAATGGGACTTTTGATATTTAGGGACTAAGTTTTACGTCTTCAGTCTTCACATTATTTTTCATTGATTTTCTTAGAAATGGAAAGAGCATGTAGAACTATTTGGATCAGACGAATATATTGAATGATTGATTAAAAATATTATTATAATCAACCTATAATGTCAGGGTAAAACTATTTTTAGCAAGCCCTAGAGCAACTTGAAATAAATCGAAAATGAATTTTTGTTGCTATCTCTTTTGATTTAAGACCTTATGAGTTTGACATACTCCAACAAAAATTGATAGGTATAGACGACTATTACGTTCAAATGAGCCGATTTCAATAATTCAAAATATATTATATTTTTGTTGACAGTGCAAAAGAATTATTCGTTGTAAGATGAACAGTTGTAAAAAAGCAGGTCAAAATTTAAAACTTTATATAAAATAAATTTATTCGAGAAAAAAATCAATATTATTTTATTATGCAATTTTTAATTTTTAGAAACCATACGAAACTTTTCAATGATTATTTCTTTATAAAATTTCAATAATTTTGTTAAAAAAATTTAAACAATTAAAAATCATCAAAATTGTTAAAATTTTACAAAATTTCGTAACCTCTAAATTTCAAAACATAGAAACACAATTAATTTTTAAAAAGTTGAATATGTTTTTAACTGAATTGTTGATTGTTTGGGATTTTTAACTTCCTGTAAGGTAAGTTATAGTAATCGCAAAAAAATCGAAAATGAAAATTTTCACACATCTTCACGTTTCAGAACCTTCTGAACATTTTGGCATATTTGGGAGGGGGAGGGATATGTGTGTGTATCTAGTATGTGTTTGTGTATGTTTGTATACGATTTTTTGTCCACGATTTCGGGCGCACGGTTGAACCGATTTGAATGATTCACACAACATTCGACTTGTATTGACTGGGAGACGTGCTGATTTGTTTTGGGAAAAGGCAGGTCTAGCCGTTTCGAAGATACGGAGCAAAAGGTGCAACAAATGGCTGGTTCGGCCGATTTGAGTGACTCAAAAAACATTTTATTCACATTAATGGGAAGACATGCTAATTAGTTTTTGGTAAAAGCAAGCCCAGTTGTTGCAAAGATATGAGACAAAAATACACAAAAATAAAAATACATTTTTTTTTAATTCGCAAATTAGTTTCAAAATGTTTATATATTTTATCTAGATCTTACAATAATAAATATGAGATAAAATTTTCTCTGATGTTTAAAACAATTGTTTTTAATCGATTGTAATTTCTATTGATTATTGAATATTTTTGTTCCTTGAATGTATAATTACATTATAAGTATATTTTCAAATAAAATTGTTCATTTTTAAAACTTAATGGAAAGTTGATCGATTGCAAATTTATTGATCGAGGGTTGATGTCTGCGGTTATCCACATACTTTATAATAGTAGATATCATATAGTATCAAATATTCGTATATGACATAATATTTGGACAGAATACATTACTAGTATATTATAGTTTATACTTTATTGACTATTTTGTAAATATCTGGCTGGCTTAAATTTACAATATTATTAACTGAACAACAACTTAACAACAACTTAACAACGAGAACTAATCCACTACTGGCAGATAAACTTAGATCACAGTATACAACTAGCTGTAAGTGGAATTCTGTCTTAAGGCAATTAGGGCATCGTGCCTTAAGGCAAATTGCTGGAACTTCCCGTACCAAATATTATTTTTTTTTTTTAAAACAATTAACATTTTTGAAAAAAAATTACTTTGAAAAAATAAGATTTTTGAGAAACTATAAATTGGACAAAAAATTAGTTTTTTTTGAAAAAAAAAATTTAAAAAAAATTTTTTTTTTTTTTTAACTAGTTTTTTTTGAAAAAAAAATTTTTTTTCTTTATTTTGACATATTGTGGAAGATCTGAACTTTTTTTTTCAAAGCTATCGTACTGCTTTAACTACATAGGGACAAAATATAAAGCGCGTAAGCGCCGCGTCGCTAGCTAACGCATAAGCATTGGTATGGAACCGATAGGAATGTTAACAAAATGTATACTTATTGTTAAAATCTTTATAAAATGTCTGATAATTTGATGTGCATATGTCTAATGATCATTTTTGACCGCCAAATGGCTCGTTTTTTTACTTTTTCCTCTATATCTCCGAAACCGCTGCACCTACCTTCATGAAAGTTGTATTTATTCTTCATCTTGTCAATACAAATAAAATGTTTTTTTAATTATTAAAATCGGACGCTCCGTTCTCTTAAAAACTGAGTTACCGTTTTCGGAACTTTTTGCCCCGTATCTTCGGAACGGCTTGACCTGCCTTTGCCAAAAACTAATCAGCACGTCTCCTTATCAATACGGATCGAATGTTTTTTGAATTATTCAAATCGGTTGATCCGTGTTCCCGAAATCGTCGACGAAAATTTGTATCCGCACATACATACACACACACATACATACATACATACACCACACACATACACACACACACACACACACATACATCCATTTTTTCTAAGGTATGCCAAAATGTTCAGAAACCTCTGAAACGTAAAGATATATAAAAAATTTCATTTTCGATTTTTTTGCGATTACTATAACTTGCCCTACGGGAAGTTAATAATAACAAATCTAATTTCACAGATCAATAACACTTCTTTATATTTAGTTCCTACTATAATCTAATTAGTCGTCTCACAGTACTGCGTTTACCTGTACCATTGATTCAAACAAAATCCGAGTTAAAATCATCCGTGATCATAAAACACATTCAAAATGGCCAAATATAAATTAAACTAAATTGCTTGGGTCTTCAATTCATTACGTTTGAAAGGTTCTATTCATAAGACAGTTTCCTATATTATTAATATAAAGTGCATTTCAGGAGTAGTAGCGTTTTCGGCCATGGTAAGACGGTCATATACGCGGTCAAGTAAAAGCAATGTGTCTTGAGGTGTAGGGTTCGAGACCCAAGGGAAAAGCGCGTCGTGTTGATAGAACCGTTCCATCATAAGATTCGAGATAGCATGGATATTTCACTCATACTATTCGAGTGAGCTGTATTATTAAATCACCTTCACTAACTAGGTCTTTTATAAGACGGATAAAAGATATGTATAAATTTAAAGTAGGATAGAGCGAGCCTTAAAGGTCCGCGAGTAAAAAGGCCCTTCACCGACATCTTAAATACAAGTAATGGTACGAATTTTCTAATACCAATATTTGAAAGTAGAGGTAGAAATATGTATAACCAAGTACCACCTTGATTTTTACGACGTTGCTCTCAAGAGAAAATGTTTGGAAAATTTTTTTCGTTGTTAGCTTTTTTGGTTGTAACCACTGTTGTTTGGTTTACGAGAACTTAGGACCAACGTAAAGGGCCAACTGAACATTTACCTTGACAAAGGAGTAAACAATAAATTATAGTAAATAAAAAGTAAATTAAGTTAAAACAGCAATTTTGCAATAGTTATTAAATAATTAGTTATTCGAAATCTGCTAGTGAATATTTCTGAACAAAATACCAGATTAAAGTTATATACAGTGTTATCTCTGCAAAAAATATACCCATGAAATTTATATTATGCACTGCTCGAATAATGTAGCTTTTACTTTGTAAAATTACTTTAAAAATTAAAATGAATACATAGAACCTGCTTGCTTCGTGGCCGTCCGATTTTTCCCAGCCCATGGGGTAAAAAGACCAGGAGACAAATTTTTGAAAAACAACAAAATAATACATTTCTGCAGAGGAGAATTATCTCGGAATTTTACTTAACATAGTCAGATAGTTGTTTGATATGTGTTTTTTGTTGTGATATAATTAGTTTAGTTTTCACAATATAATTGCT
>NW_020537921.1:0-33501 GCF_003426905.1 Ctenocephalides felis | reverse complement strand
TTTCTTGTAAATGGCAGAAAAGTGAAAAATTTTTCGTCCACGTTTTAGCCGCAATTCTGAATTGATTTGAAAATTCAAAAAACCGTTCGATAGATATTGATTGGGAATCGTGCTGATTAGTTTTTGGTAAAGATAGGCCGGGCCGTTTTCTTGTAATAAAGTTTTAAAAAAAACTTATTCATTCTTTCAACTGACGATTTTCATAATTTTTTTTTGACGGTAAATACTATAGTCTTGTAGATCATACTAAAATATTACGGCTCTACGACAAGTCGTTTAATTTTGAAAAATCGTCAAAGTTTGCAAAAATTAGTATCGTTTCTTTGACATTTGACAAAATTAAACATTTGATTGACGTTTTCTCAAAAACGCCTGAACCGATTTCATAAACTTAAAAGCCATTTGATGTATCTCAATGAGGACTATACTTTGCAGTTTTGTGAGACGATCTGCCGAGCCGTTTCTTTGTAATTTGAAAAAAAGTGTTAAACTTTTCATCCACATTTAAGCTCAAACTGCCGAATCGATTTTAAAAAATCAAAAACTGTTCGAAAGATGTTAATTGGGAATGATACTGATTAGTTTTAGGTGAAAATCTACGAGAAAATTTAAGCCGATTTTCATGGAACTTTTTTTGGCGATATATATCATGGTCTTATAGAACTTACTGAAATATTATGGCCTTACGACAAGTAGTTTAATTTTAAAAATTAATAAAAGATTAAGAGAATGAATGAGTAGTTTTTTTGACGTTTGTTAAAATTAAAATTAGACGATTTTCTTGATATAACAATAGAGTGCTTGGTTTTAATGAACATGGTAAACCATTAAAGTCCTATGAAAACTGGTTCAATTATAAAAACTGGTGATTTTTGAAAATTTGCTATTAGAAAATAATAGAGTCAAAGTGTTCATTCGTTTTCAATCATATGTAATAAATCGACTCGGAATACTTTTAATCACTCATAAATTAAATTATTTTTTATTGATTAAGTCGATTAATTACACATATCGGGAAGTTCATGTAACTTGCCTCAAGGCTAAATACCAAACCAACTAGTTTGGAAATCATTTACTTTTTTATGAAAAAAAGTGGACAAAATATTTCGTTATATGCAATTTGTAAAATCCTATTGGTAATTATTATTAATAACCAGAAGATTGTAATCTATCATCACCAGCTCCTAAAACAATTTTTGAAATGCACTACCCATTTTTTTAACATCCCCGTAGGGCAAGTTATAGTAATCGCAAAAAAATCGAAAATGAAAATTTTTATATATCTTTACGTTTCAGAGGTTTTTGAATATTTTGGCATACCTTAGAAAAAATGGATGTATGTGTGTGTGTGTGTGTGTATGTATGTACGTGTGTGTATGTATGTGCGGATACAAATTTTCGACGATTTCGGGAACACGGATCAACCGATTTGAATAATTCAAAAAACATTCGATTCGTATTGATAAGGAGATGTGCAGATTAGTTTTTGGCGCAGGGAGGTCTAGCCGTTCCGAAGATACGGGGCAAAAAGTGCCGAAAACGGTAACTCAGTTTTTAAGAGAACGGAGCGTCTGATTTTAATAATTCAAAAAAAAATTTACTTATATTGACAAGGTGAAGAACCGATCAAATTTTCATAAAGGCAGGTCTAGCGGTTTCGGAGATCTAATGAAAAAAGTAAAAAAAAAATGCCATTTGGCGGTCAAAAATGATCATTAGACTTATGTACATTAAATTCTCAGATATTTTATAGAGATTTTAACAATAAGTATGAATTTGGTTTACAGTCCTATGGGTTCCGTACCAATGTTTACGCGTTAGACGGCGACGCGGCGCTTACGCGCTTTGATATTTCGTCTTTATGCAGTTAAAGCAGTACGATTGCTTTGAAAAAAAGTTTAGGTCTACCAAAATATGTCAAAATAAAAAAAACATTTTATTTTCAAAAAAAAAAATTTTTTTTTAATTTTTTTTTTTAATTTTTTTTTTCAAAAAAAGTAATTTTTGGTCCAATTTATAGTTTCTCAAAACTCTTATTTTTTTGAAGTAAATTTTTTTCAAAAATGTTAATCGTTTTAAAAAAAAAAATGGTACAGGAAGTTCCAGCAATTTGCTTTAAGGCACGATGCCTTAATTGCCTTAAGACAGAATTCCACTTACAGCTAGTTTGGTATTAAAAAGTAGTTGTTCGATCGACTATATTTTGATATGTTATTCGTATACTGCAAAATAATTCTCTCTTAATTTTTATATACTTTTACTCACACAGAAATTATTCGATTTGCTACGATTAAATATGCAAAAACTATTTAAACTATGCCAACATTTCAGGAGGATTGAATAAATAACGAAGAACAAGTACCTATTTTTAAACAATTTATATTCCTTTATTCACATTTTTAATAACCTAGATTATTTTAAAGAAATTTCTGTTTCTGACATTTCACTTTGCTTTCTGGATCAATACTTGTCAATACACGGCTGGCTTATAGTTTCTTGTTATTAGAATCTTTTATTTATTTATGAGTAAAAAGTATTGAAATATTAATGACTTCTATTTGAGAAACGAATAAAAATTCATTTATTCATAATAATAGATTGATTTGTTGAATGAGAGACCCATAGGGAAGTTTATTTAGAGGTTTCTATTAAATACAAATAAATGTTTTAATCCTCACCACACGGATGCCGCCGCTCCGGCGAAAATACGAATTAATTCTGCATTTATCGAATGGAAAGGGTTAACAATAATACACAATAATTTGTGAAATTATTCTAATTGCGTGAACTGCATTGTATGTTTTTTTATATAATATAACTTTTGGAATCATACATCAGATGAACAATCCGAAAAAAATCAATTTCTAATTTTATTTATTTACTACTACATTTTTTCAGTTCTTTTTCATAAAGTGTGACTTTACGTGTGATTATATAAATAAGTTTTTATTTTATTTTTAACTATTTTCAAGCATTTTTTTTTAATTTTTAAGGGGATTTATTTTAAAAATAATTAAAATTATATTATAAACAAATGGGTATTATTTCAATTTGGAATCAATTCGCAAATTTTTTTAAGTCTGTTTTATTCAGCAATCAGAAATACATAAAAATTCCTATAAGCTAAATTGACAATATTTGAGAGCGATGTCTAAGAAGAACTCCAGTGAGATCTTAGTTTAACAATTGGTAAGATAATGTTATATTGAAGCTAATCTAACACTGAATCTAAAGGCCATGGACGTTTCAATCTTCTTACGCCAAATGGTTGGGTAATGTAGACTATTGATGGATTTGAATGTGATTCCAGTTTACGTTTGTATTTTTCCATAACCTCTTTGAACGTCAATTGCACCGTTTTTATGTTGAGATCGCCGTGAATGGTTTTATTTGTCATTATTGTGCATTGAAAGTTCCTAGGTAATAGTATTGCTTTTTAATATATTTAGTGGTTTTGAAAGTTCAATATCCATGAAATAAGTTTTTAGTGAGTGCTTGAACGTGCATTCACATTCACAATATTTCTAATTTATGAATTACTAATCACTAACTTTGAACGTTTGGAATAAATGTAATACTTCAAACATTTGAATATTACTAATGTCATTACTAAGATAAGCCCTGCTAGATTAAATAATTGATGTATGTTGTATAATATATCCATAATACAAATATTTTTTTTAACTATAGTTTATCGACGTTATGGAACTATATCTATCTACGTTCCAGGACATTTTCAAAAACACGATCTTGTTTGGAAGACAATCAAATAAATCTAATATAATTAAAATTATAAATATATTATATAAAGACATATTTCAATGAAAAACAAAAGTTTTTTTAATGAGAAAGTTCAAAAAGAATTTGAAAAGACAAAGTTTATGATGACTTCTTCCAATAGCGTTTACAAAAGCTCCGCCCCACTAAAGTATAAACTTTGTTTACATTCCTATGGTTAAAGTTAAAGCAGTACGATTGCTTTGAAAAAAAGTTCAGAATTTCCAAAATATTTAAAAATAAATGACTTAAGATAGAATGATTAAATATGGTTCGAAATTTTATTACAAGTTTCAAATCATTGATCAACTTTTATTGATTATTATTGATTATTTTTAATTACTTGAATTTTGAATTGAGGTACGGGAAGTTTCAGCAATTTGCCTTAAGGCACGATGCCTTAATTCTCTTAAGACAGATTTCCACTTACAGCTAGTTTAGTTTATAATTTGAAATGTAAAAATATTGAATATGTCATTTAGTACATAGTGCGTACTGAATGCGGCCCTGCATTTATGTAATCATATAGAGCAGCACGTACCGCAATCGAGACGCTGTCTAGTGTCCAGCATGTCCAAATTTTCTTATGCGTAATGAATTTTCCAATATAAAAAGCTTCATGTCTCGCTTCTCTCTGACATCAGGGTGATTTAATTCGCCAACAATACTTGTTGGCATATGGCCGGACAAACGCCAACTGTGGTCATGCCTTGTTGTCGTACCCCGGGGCCCGGGATCAAAGTCACAAAGATTTCACTTCTTTATTTCGGTAACCGACGAACGGGAGACGAGCCCTGAATTACAATTACGCCGGGAAGGCTCGCACCATGAATGTGTAAAGACGATGTAGAATGGGGCCAACGTATATAGAATAACGCACCGCAGCATAAGATTATATCGGGAGCGTCGGTATAAAAAAATATTAAGGTCTTATTGCCGGAATCATTAGCTGGCATTCAATGGGAATTTTAATTCGGAATGTTTTCGAGCCCGATATATTTTGTGGACATACAAAATATTTTATTGATATAAACAAACTTTTTATTGTGTGGAAATTAATTAAACTTATTCGAACTGAAGAAAAATATTTAGAAATTTTTATTATTAACAAAAATATAAAAATGTCATAACATGTTTTTCACTTATCTGAATTGATCACTACATCCCTCCCCGTTCCCTGTTGACGTCAAATTTATTGGAAGGTGTTCGGAAATACGTTGTAATTAATTGTGTGAAGACCGATACTGAAGAGTGTAGATATGGCGTTCGTGCATTTTCTGGCACTACCCTATCTGTTGAGGCAGGCCGGAGGAAGGTCAATAGACATAGCTATTTATTGTGCCCGTGGTGACACGAGGTCTGGCCGTACGGGTCTTCCGTAGGTCGACGAAATGTGCTAGTATTTACCAATGACCCTTCTATTTAAAATTTGGTTGGCGTCAATGATTCAATCGTTGCATCATTGTTTATGTATTGTGATTATTGGTCTGCGCTTGTTTGCAATTTTCGTTTCATGGTCATCAATGTGGAAATGTGTTATTTTATGATAAACCATTTCCAAATGATTATTAATATTTTGAAATTTTATTGTTTACAAAAATTTAAAATGTCATGACCTATTGTTTTTCTTTTCATCTTAAAGCTGACTTGATGGCCACAATCCTTGTAATCAGTTCGGTTTCATTCTATAAAATGGATATTACATAAAGGTGGATTGGTTCATAAGTTGCCTACCTTCGCTATTATACTTTTACAATATTAGAAATTCGGTATTATATTTTTACATTATTAGAAATTGTGCGTCAGTACAACAGAGGAAATCAGTATATTATATTCATATAACAAAAAAAAAACAAGGTATGAAATATTTTCGAAAAAAATACAAAAACATATTTTCATTGATAGTGTGTTTCAATTTTTGCTGTGGGTTCATCAGGATATATTTTGGCATGGCGTGTTTGCCATACCAAATTATTTCCCTCATAAATTGGCCAAATGCTTAGATGTTATTATTATGTAATCCCTACATTTGTAGCAAAAATTCTCAAAGCTTCTTTCTTGTTGTAATAAACTGTTGGTTGTTCTCTACGCTAGGTTTGTGCCTGAACTTTAACTTGATAATTAATTTTCTAAATATATAATATTTATAAATATTACGAAAAAACGATACAGAACATTTTTAATTTTATATATGTACTCGTATAATATTATAGATTTAGAGATATTCAAAAGGTACAGATTCCAATGATCGTCGAAATATTTTATGGAATAATATTTTATGATTATAATTATAGTGATTTTTGTGATTCAGGTGAATATTTAATATTTTTAAACAAAACTTATCCTGTTGAATAAAGTTTCTTTTTCTTCGGATATTTGTCTTCTTACAGATGATTATTTTTTAGCTTGGTTTATCCCTGAACTTTAATTTAAAATATTTTTTTTGTACATATATAATATTTATATTGAGAAAAAAGAAACGATCAAGAAAGTTCTAGAACATTTATAATTTAATATGTGCCTGCTCTTATAGATTTAGATATTATATCTACATCAAAAGATATAGATTTCGGTTATCATAAAAATATTTTAATTATATACACAAACAATTTATGCTTATAATTTTAGTGATTTTCTGTGATTTAGGTAAATCTATGATATTTTTAAGCAAAATTTGTCCTGCTGATTAAAATTTTCGTCCCTTCAGACATTTTTGAAATGTCTGCAACAAATGCTGATATAATATACTTTTGCACATGCTTCTCCTGATACTATTTCTCATTATAATTTTCATAACAGATTTTTATTGAGATAGCATTGTTTGTTCTATTGATAATATTTTACTGCAATGTATATAAAACTTTTTGTAAAATTTAGTAATTTTCCTTCAAAACATTTATTGTTTTCCGTTTAAACTCGACGACGTATCCTCAAATAACTTTAATTTAAATTTGATTGACTGTAATTTGATTTTAATCTATTTATTCATTAAAATTGTACTAAGGAAAAATAAAAACGTTTAGAAAAAGTTTTAGAACATTAACAATTAATGAATGAAACACTATTATACATGTTTCTCTCGTCTCTCGTTTGATTTCCAAAACCGCAGCCTTCTCATACATTTAACAAGTCGTTTTTATTTCGTCTATATAAGTAAAATGTTTTATAATCATTCAATCGGACGCTATATTTTCTTTAGAACTAATTCACTACTTGTCGTATTTTTTAAACGGCTGCGCCTGTCTTAGGCAAAAACTGATCAGCACGTCTTCCTATCGTCACATACGTAATTTTTTCTGATGTACCTATTCCAAAATGTTTAGAAGGCTTTGAAAAGTAAAGATATAAAAAAATCATTTTCGACTTTTTTATGATGATTATAACTTCAATATACGGGAAACGAAAAATAAATACATTGTACATAATTGTTCCTAACATACAATTATCAGTAACTATGGAATTATTGATGACACGCTAGTAATAACTTATTTTTAGTGCTAACACTAAGAATGTGAGACTCATTCGACGCGACACGACTCCGGAATTAAAATTCATAATAATGTAAAAGTAAAGTTTCAATTTTAGTTATATAAAAAACTCTTTTCATATTAAAAAAAGGAAAAATATCATCTTGACTCAATCTTCCTGCAGAGAAACGATTTGTTGAAGTCACAGAAAATATAATTTTTCCTCCGGTCGTACCAGCGCGTTGTTACAACTCATGGAAGACGTTCCGGGCTTCAATGACGTGAACAAAAAGCGAACACTCATCATAATAATGGAATGCCGACAATCGGGAGCTTTTAACAACAATGAACATCGAAGCAAACATTTTGTGATCCATTAATCGCTATGATTTTGTTTGCTCGGCAGCTGTGTACATCGGTGATTGCTTCCGACCGTTTGCGAACCAACAATTGATACCTGCCGCAGATGATGAATTTTGTTTTCAATTTAAATTTAAATTGCCCATTTCACATTGTTTTAGCAGTATTATTGGAATATTTTCATACGATATAAGAATTTCAATCTTAAAAATGTTGACAGTTTTTGAAACAAAAATATGTAAATTATAGATGAACTGATTCAAAATATTGCTATTGATATATTAGTAATAATGATTTTTTTAACATATGTACTAGCTAGCACATTTTTGTTTTTTTTTATAATGTATATAATGTATTTTTGTTAATCTAGTTTTATTGACAAAATTGTTA
Source organism: Ctenocephalides felis (assembly GCF_003426905.1). NCBI lineage: Eukaryota > Metazoa > Arthropoda > Insecta > Siphonaptera > Pulicidae > Ctenocephalides > Ctenocephalides felis. Next base: position 25,507 of record NW_020537921.1, on the reverse strand, counting down.
GGTACCAACAGGAAATGATACAAAAAAAGCAATAAATTAAATATAAAACAAAACAGAGTAAAAATAATATAACTAATGGTGTGCATGGCATCGTGCCTTAAGGAAAATTGCTGGAACTTTCCGTACCTTAACGAAATATTCGAGGAATATTAAATGTTTTCAAAGAATAACATTATGTCTAATAGTTATAAGAATTGTATAAACTGAATTGCAAAGTTGAAATTATTTGTTTAAAGAGTTTAAAGTTTTACATAAATAATTAATACAATTATACTTCACCAGATCATTACCATTATTAATAATATTTAAATGTGAAATGTATTTTCAAAAAATATACAAACTTCCTCTTAGGATTCGTTCGAAATGTACCTATTACAAAGAGTTTATTATTTTAATTGAGTAAATAAAAATTTTCCGTCTGAATGAGATGAGAAAAGCCACAATTACGATGTGCATTTATAGAATTATGTAATAAGTTAAGTAGTTCGGAACTTATAGAAAAGCGAATATTCAAAAACGATATTGGCATAATTGAATTAAGGTAACTCACCAATGCAAACTTTCCAATAAACGACCTTTCGGTTTTACTTCTTGTAAGAAATATAAAGTCATACAAATTGCTTCTTAAATAATAATTGGAATTATTATTATGTTATAGAATGATGTGAAATTACGATGGGATTTAGGAAAAATACACATATATCATAAAAATATTACCATTGTAAAATTATTATTAAATGGTAATCGATAAATATTAATAAATATTTCTTTAATTTTTTGCATTTTTTATTTCGTGAAAATTTTTCAAGGTTCCCAAAGAAATATACCAATACAAGCTATGCCCACGATTAACATATTATGCTAGCTTTTAAAAAATATAATATAAAATATAGAACTTTATAGAGCTAACCACGGGACAAATTATTATTTTAGAAGAAACCAATATCAATAGAGTTGGTACTAATAAAGCTAATTAGATTTGAAATAATATTTGGAATTGGGAAAATCTTTTTTAATCAACACCTATTTTTAGTGTATAGTTTTTTGTTTAGTCTTTCTTTTTTAAAAATTAACTACTTTTCATAGGACTGTAATATTTTATATTAGTTTATTAAGACCAGGCATTCTATTGCCGTAAGAAGATTAATTAAAATCATCGAACTTTTTTTTAACAATCAGCTTTTACAAAACTGCTACCGGGTCGATCTATGCCAAGACGCAATCAGCATGGTTTTCAAATTATATCTTTTAAATAGTTTTTGAATATTTAAAATCGATTCAGGAGTTCCTGCTCAAACGTATACGAACAATTGTGCACTTTTCTGCTCGTTCTAAAAAGTGTATCAGCCGATCTTATCAAAAAACTAACTAACGAAAGTCCTTATGAAGTTACATCAAATGGAAATTCTCACACATTAAATTAAATTTTAATAGAAATTCTCATACACATTAAATTTTAATAGACTGGAAATCTTCGGAAAGAGGAAGAGCAAATGGCAATAATTAGAAGAAAAGTACATATAATTTAGAGAAGATAATCATAGTATTCTAGTTCCTCCCTCCAGGAAGTATTGCCTAACGGCGTTTTCCGTGGACACAAGAAGAAATAAGCGGAGATTTTATTCGGTATTATACCCAAGCGGAATTGAGCCCGACATACCCAGACAAAAGATCCAGTCTGGGGTGCGTAAACGCATATTTCCTTCGCAATAGAAAAAAGAAACAAAAAGCAGACACACACTCTTTGGTGTCTATTTGGTCCCATTCAATACAGAATGACCTGAAACGTCGAGAACACCTATAATTAGTAAATTGAATTTTCTCGCGAAAACATAAACCGCTCCTTCTAGAAGTTAAAAATATATCTATTAAGAACAATAACCAGTTTATAAATTTTTGCTAGTTTTAGATTGTTCTTATTACTAACTTTTTACTTGAAAACTTGCATATTTATCACATAATACGTTGGTAAATATAAAACAACTAGTGGGGCGCGTGGCATCGTGCCTTAAGGCAAATTGCTGGAACTTCCCGTACAAACAATTATTATTTTTTTAAAAACGATTAACATTTTTGAAAAAAAAATTACTTCGAAAAAATTAGATTTTTGAGAAACTATAAATTTGACAAAAAATTACTTTCTTTTGAAAAAAAATAATTTTTTTTTGAAAACAAAAAATTTTTTTGAAAAAAAATGTTTTCTTCATTATGACCTATTTTGGAAATTCTGAACTTTTTTTCAAAGCAATCTAACTGCATAGAGACGAAATGTCAAAGCGCGTAAGTGCCGCGCCGCCGTCTAACGGACAAGCATTGGTACGGAACCGATAAAAATGTAAAAAAAAAAATTATACTTATTGTTAAAATCTCTATAAAATATCTGATAATTTGATGTGCATATGTCTAATGATCTTATGTCTAATGAATTGTATTAAAACTCTCAGTTTAGTTTTCACTTTCCACAAACGTCAGGCATGGAAACTAACTCACATTTTTTGATATGCTAAATTTTGATTTGCTAAATTTCTGTTCTCTGCGTTAGAGTATTATCAATTTTCTGCCTCTTAGATACATATAATGAATAGGATGTGTAATCTAATTATTCTTCTGTTTCCAACTGTTCAAAAATTCTGTAGATGAATTTGATGTTTTCAATGGCAGTTTCATTCTGAACAAAAACGTATAAGGAGCCTTCTTTACAATCAATGCCCTAAAATAATTGCAAGTGCCTGCTTGACGTGAACCTGATTTCTTATAAATCGAATTGGCATAATTGAACATTATAGACAAATCCAGTAAAACAGTGAGATTTTAAAAACTCTGTGCAAAATTGTACAGCTTTGCCAAAGGTTTATAAGGTACCTAGTTCCCACTCAAAAACTGTTCATTTCAATTGCTACATGTTTTTTGCTAAAATTGCATTTTCTGCACTCCGCCTACGAACTGAATGCTGTTTGTGCACATTTGAAAATACGAATCGATTATTATGCAAGAATCGATCGATAATTTGTCGTTTCTTGTTTTATCGATGATAATCTTTCCGTTGCCTATATTTAAGAGTTGTTTTAAAACTATTTTAGAGGATACAGCGAATAAAGTTTAGTTTTTCAAAGACCTCAATGTCTTGATCCAAATTCAGTGAAAAACGTTCACCATAAAGACAAAAATTGATCAGTTATCGATCTGTATGACAAATGATTTCACTACTAAACTGTTATAAAATAGATGATTGACGTATGAGGATGGAAATTAAGGGTCTAGCGTGTTTCTTAAATACAAAGTATCAAAACAAAATTCAAAAAAAAGTCAAAAAACTAAAATAAAGTCTTGAATGGCCAACCAACCTTTAACAATTAGGTGCAGTGTTGGCCGATTCTCAGATTCAGTCATATTCATCGTGAATATATGTTATTAACTTCCCATATGGTAAGTTATAGTAATCGCAAAAAAATCGGAAATAAACATTTTTATATATATTTAAGTTTCAGAGATTTCTGAACATTTTGGCATACCTTAGAAAAAGTGGATGTATATAAGAATGGTGTGTGTATGTGTGTGTGTGCGGATACAAATTTTCGTCGACGATTTCTGGAACACTGTTCAATTGATTTCAATTATTCAAAAAACATTCGATTGCTGTTGATAAGGGGACGTGCTGATTAGTTCTTGGAAGGGAAAGTCCGATTTTAATAATTCAAAAAGCATTTTACTTGTATCAACAAGATGGACAACTGATTAAATTTTCATAAAGACAAGTCTAGCGGTTTTGGAGATCTAGTAAAAAGAGTAAAAAAAATGACATTTGGCATTTCATTAGACATATGCACATAAAATTATCAGATACTTTATAAAGATTTTAACAATAAGTATACATTTCGTTTTTATGCAGTTAAAGTAATACGATTGCTTTGAAAAAGAGTTCAGAACTTCCAAAATATTTCAAAACTAGTGGGGTGGGTAACATCGTGCCTTAAGGCAAATTGCTAGTACTTCCCGTACCGTAACGAAATGTTCGAGGAATATTGAATGTTTTCAAATAGATTATTATAAATATTGTAACATTGTCTAATATTTATAAGAATTATATAAACTGAATTGCAGAGTTGAAATTATTTGTTTAAAGTATATTAGAACTATAGTCAGAATTAAAAATGAAATCTGAATTATTTTCGATATACAAAAAATTAAAAAAAAAAAAAAAAAGAAATGGTACAAATTTTTTTTTTCCAAAATCAATTATTTTGTTAAGACAAGCAGAAAGTTCTTTGAATCAATTGAATCGGACGCTTAGTTCTCTCAAAAACTGCAATTTTTTGTACATTTAGCTCTGTATCTCCGAAATGGCTGGGCCTGCCTTTGCGAAAAACTGATAACCTCTTCTCCCAATCATTACTAATTGAATGGTTTTTAGATCATTCAAATCGGATGCTCCGTTCTCTCAAAAACTCGATTTCTATTTTCTGCACTCTTTGCTCCTTATCTCCGTAACTGCTGCACCTGCCTTTGCCAAAAACTAATCAGCTCTTCTCCTTATTAATAGGAATCGAATGTTTTTTAAACCATTCAAATCGGTTGATCCGTACGCCCGAAAACGTGGGCGAAAATTTGTATCCATACATACATACACACACACACACACACCACACACACACATCCATTTTTTCTGAAGTACGCCAAAATGTTCAGAAACCTTCAAAACGTCGAGAAATGTAAAAATTTTCAATTCCGATTTTCGGCCCATTACAATAACTTACCCTACGGGAAGTTAATAAAGAGAATGTTTTTTTTTTCAAAAAGTCAAAAAAATATTTTTTTTTTCAAAAATTTAGTTTCTCAAAATCTAATTTTTTCAAAGTAATTTTTTTTTAAATGTTAATCTTTAAAAAAAAAAAAATTTTGATACGGGAAGTTCCAGCAATTTGCCTTAAGGCACGATGCCATGCGCACAACTAGTTTAATATTTTATTTAAAAATAATAAAAAACGTTTTGTGCAATCTGTTCACAAGCAATAATCAAAGATTCTCGAGTTTTATAAGAAAAAAGTAAACCTATTTCTCTTGATCGAATATAAAAGAACGATCATAATTTGTTCTAGTCCCCAAATAGAACACTCACGTATAATCCTCTGGGAAGGGCTAGAAATTTTCAGTCGGCCTATTGCCCGCGATCTCCGCATTTGGTGCACGCGGATCCGATGTTTTGGGGGATTTCGAATACGTGCCCTATTTGTTCAAATATGATATGATTAGATCGAAATAACTAAATCGAGAGGCATAAGTATAATCAACAAGTTTTCTAAATTTCTTACGGAAGTTGCATCAATAATAGTGTCATATCTCGTAGAATTATTCTTTGTTAAATTTGATTTATAGTCTAAAAAGTCAATCAATCAATGTTCGATATTCTTCCTAATAAAATTTGACAAATAAAATATCCAACAAGAAGTAATGGTATCTCATTGTACTCACTTAGAGAAATTAGGTAAATGCTGATGAATGAATGTTCTGATAGTTGACAATGTTCTATATTAATGTTACTCACGTTAAGTAACACAGTAATGACTAATTATCAATTCGTTCTTAAACATCCAAATGTACAACTTCGTAATACTTCACTTTTGATAGTTTAATAACCGGGAAATATACTTAGAAAGAACATATTTGTTGTCAAGTCTTTTATTGTTTGTTTTTAAAAATAGTAAACAATCCAATAATACTAGTTACTAAAACTAATTGAAACATATAAAAGGATCTTAATTAGTATTAAGTTTTATTGCATTCATATATTACCTCAAAGATATTTACTACTGATTTGTGTATTGTAAGTGCACGAGCAACTAGAGAAGTTTTTTTGTTTTGTTTTTCTTTTTAAATAAATAAAGTTTTATTTCTATTCGTCGTTTTTGTCTTATTCTACATATACTAACTTTTCAATTCAAACGTGAACTATATCATCACTTACGTTGACATTAACTGTTATAATAACCCTTCTGTATCAGTAACTGCCTTTTTCTGGAATTGCTGGCGTACATATTCTTCTTGATGAGTTCAATGGCTATCTATCTATCTATAAATTATATTTATTTTATTCCGGGTATTTGGAAAATTGTATTGTAACACACTCTTTGATTTGATTATAAATATTTAGATTAGCTTTTACTTACAAAATATATTATTATTGTGAAAATAATCAATTATATTGATTTCTGCCATCATTATTTTAAAAAGGTTAATATTTTAAGAGTATAATTAGAGTAAGCGACTAATTATTAAATTGAAATTCTAGAGTGATCAAAAACATTTTTTGTAAAAAAAAATCAAATTTTTAAAGCATTTTTTTAGACCATTGATTTTCAACATTTTATTGAAAATAATTTTTATTCACGCTGACTGTTTGTTATATAGTACTATATCTCATGATTTTTTTATATAGAAGAAACTAATTTAGAACATTTACAGATTTTACAAACCTACCAGATATTAGAAAAATGTCATTACTATTAATTTTTGCAATTATAAGCAATAAATATCATTATAGCATAATTTAATCACATTTATTCTAATGAAAATTCTATAGAGAATAAAATTTTTGTTATAAAAACATTTTTTTTATTGAAATAGTAAATAATTTGTAAATAATTTCTATTCATACTGATTAACTGTTTGCTATGATGTACTAATAATGCATATATGATCTCTTCTTATGCAGGAAACGAACTTAGTTCATTCACATATTTTAAAAACCCCATCGAATATTGGAAAAATGTCAATTTTGATAAATTTATTAGGCACAATTATTTTTCGTATTCATAGGTAATAATTTTTAAATCATTGTTCACTAAAATTATTATAATGTCATATTTATCCCAAAAATAGTTCAAGTAGAACTATGACTCTTTATTATACTCCTTTATATTGCCGGCTTTGGTATAGTTACTTATCAGGGCAATTCACTTCCAATTTTCTTAATTTGCATTCGAAATCTTGGAATTTGAAATTTTTTAGTTTGTTGTTATGTAATAATATTGTTTTTTTTTTATTACATATACTTGTTTGATGTTTATTTGTAATGAATTGATTTTTACGCTATATTCACTCATTTTTAAATGTATGCTATAAAAATTATATTTACTTTATTTCTTGTTAAGACCCTTATTATAAGCCTTAATGGTAGTCAATATTTTTCCTACATATTCGTATTCATTACAAACAATGAAGGTCGAAAATAGGACAGAAAAGTCTTCAGTTTGATATTATATTATTATAAGTCATTTTAATATTGTATATTATTGATACCATTTTTTTTTAAATATTGAATTTGTCAATAGGTTTTATTTCTATAGCTAAAATAATAAAACATTAATCAAATAACTTTCATTTAACAAAATGTTGTTTTAGAAAAAATTATTATTTATTCTAAATTTTCAGGAAATAGTATAATAGATATTTGGGTGTAACATTTTGGTGAAACAATGGAATAAATAACTTGAAAATAATTTGTAAAATAGACCACTATATCCTGGTTATTAATTTCAAGTTAATTTTTGATAGGCTTAACATTTTAAAAATTGTATATAAGTAAATTTTAAAGACAAATTTTATATGAACATATCAAACTAATAGTAAACAACTTCTTATATACAAACTTTTTTTAATTATATTCAGTGAAATAGAAAGTTGAGCAAATTTTTACTTAAACGAATGTAGCTCCTCAATAAAAAGTCTCAATAAATTGCTATACGGCTTAATGAATTTGTTGTTCATCGCTTAATAAAAGTTTTAAAACTATTTTTTGGTAATAAGTAAAATTTAAAATCTACAGCTGTTTAAATGCAAAAAGTCAAGTATGCTCAATGTACCCCATAGGTGGAGCAAGTTGAGCCCTAAGAAATTATAATGAAATCACAGGTTCAATATCGATTAGTGATGAAATAAAATAAGTTTTTAATAACCAGTTCTATATTTATAGTCTTTATTGACAGAGAAAACAAATCTTATAGTAATTTGCTTTGAATAATTAACGAAAAGTAGAATCAACAAAACAATATCGTATCTTAGGAATTATTTTACCATTATATTCAGTATTGTTGTTTGAAATCATTATTTCTTTATATTATTACTCATAGACTTAGCTTAAATCTTAAAAATAATAATTAACTTCTGGAAGTTAATGGTAATTGTCTTAGTGACAGAACAAGTTTAGCAACTATGCTCAACTAACCCCAACTCGGAATTTCAAAATAAAAGTGAGTTTATAAAAAAACCGTGAGAATTACACCCAGAATCTCTGTGCATATTAAAAGTACTATAATTATATGGGAGAATAAATTTACCTGATTAAAAATAAATAACATCTGACTGAACCAGACGAAAACTCGTGATGAATTACTTTTTTACTTTTTGGTCTCAAAATAAACAAAACGGCCGTGAGCCTCACTCATTTGTCCAGCGGCCACTAGCGATCGGGGGATGTTTATTTCTCCCAAACCTCTATCTTTCCGCCATATAATGCTTAAACAGACGGTGAATAGTTTTCGAGATATTTCGATTGCTCAACTTGCCCCTATGCTCAACTAGCCCTACCAATGTAAATCATAATTTAGAATATGCTTTCCACTTTAAAATATCTACTTTTATTTTCCAATGTAAAAGTTTTGTAATTTCTTTTAAAATGCTTATTCCAACTATATAGGCAGACTATGAATATGTTTTATATGTTAACTCGATAGAATGAGTCAGTATTAAATATTGAATTATGAAGTTCTGAATATGCGCAATTAAAACTCCAAATTTCTGTTATAATATTCATAGAGATACATTTCAAAATATAATATGAAAATACGAAATTTTCAAATTTAATTATGAAAGGATATCGACAGTGTAAATGTGTAAAATGTGTAAGTTGTGAAATTAATTTGAATATAGTATTTTGGCTTCATAATAATTTAAGAAAAAAGAACTTTGTTATAGTAGTCATAAAAAGTAAATAAATCACATAATTTATTATTATGAATACCAATAATACTGATTAAATATTTTTTATTGTAGAATTTTTTTATTACGAATATTTAATAGTAATTATTATTAATAATAATTATTGATGTTTGAGACTTCAGCCAATGAATATATTTTTTTCTACAATTATTTTATAGTAAAAATAATATTATGCGTCAGTTATTAAAGTTGATCGTGCACAAAAGTCGACTTATGGAACTATTAAATGTGTCATTCGCAATTTATATTTTTTGAAGGGTAGGTCGGGGCACAAAGGTCCAATTAGACATTGAGCAATTATATTGTGAAAACCACACCAATTATATCATAACAAATAACATATCAAACAAACAAATATTTGTCTATTTTCAGTAAAACTCCCCACAATTTCATTATTGTAGAAATGTTTTTTTTTGCTGGTTTCCAAAAATTTGTCACGTGCTCCTTTTCACCTCAGACGGGTTAAAATAGAATAGGCAGAAGAGCAAACAGATACAACGTTTTTACACAGAGTATTTTACGAGATAATACCTACATTATTCAACCATTTTTTACCGAAATAACATTGTATATAATCTTGATCTGGTATTTTGTCATAAATAATCACCAGCAGAATTGGAATATTTGTTGAACTTATTTCTTATAAAATTATGTTTTTATTATTTATTATTATTTACTTTTTCATGCATTTTTTTTATTATTTATTATTATTTTTTGTTATTCTTTGCAAGGGTAAAGGTTCAGTAGGTCCTTTTTACTCAAACCACTTGTAAACTGGTTATACAGAAAAACTGTTAAATCTAATTTAAAATTAACATTATATCTTATGAAAAGATTAAATAACGTTGATGAAATAATGAGTATAATTAAAAGTTATATTCAGTTTTAGTAAACTAAACAACAGTGCTCAAAGACAAAAAAAAACTAACTACACGTTAATTGCAATGTCAGTCAAAGACGAGTGACATAAAAAGAAATTTGCAAAAAAAACTTCCTTGATACATTTAGTTTTCTTTAATATATATATATATATATATATATATATATATATATATATATATATATTAAAGAAAACTAAATGTATCAAGGAAGTTTTTTTTGCAAATTTCTTTTTATGTCACTCGTCTTTGACTGACATTGCAATATATATATAAGATCTTCATACATTTTTAACTAAATTAGCTATGAAGTTACTAAGGTTACGTTTGTTTGATATATATAGGAAAAGAGTTTGAACGCTTTCAAGTATGTCATTTAAAAAAGATCTTTTACTGAAACAATAATACATAATATTGCATTTTTGTCAAAATTGAAAGTAAGAAAGTTGTATGTCAAAAATTAATTTTGTAGGGATGAAATATTATTGTAAATACAAAGTTTACAAATAGACTTCCGAAGTAAATACAATTTCACAACTTACATTGTTGTTTTACATTTCCGCAAACATACCTATCCTCCGGCTATATATAGACAGCCAACATTTAGGAAGCACATTAAATATTTATATTCGAAATAGGACCGACCTACTGAAGTTAGGCATCTTTTGCCGGGGAAACAAAAGTTTTATTAAATATATAATATATAGGCACTTATCAAACTTTGCTGATGGCCCACGGTCCCGTCTTTATTATGCCTTATAAATATAAATAGCACAAATGAAATTACCCTTTTCAGTTATAGATTAAGCTATAGATGTGTATTAAAGCTCAAATGCCTTTCATTCGGTACTTTTTACGTATAATCGCATTTAGATCTTTTCCGTATTTTTTAAGAAAAAATATTCTTTTTCGTGTTGAATGACATTTCCATTTCTTTCTCTGGATATAAATAAACACATGCATATTGAAATATAGATATATATATATACTTAAGGACAACATTTTATTTATAGTAATTGCACAAAAACAATACTTCTAAAAAGCTTGAATACATGTCTCCTAATTTATACAAAAAAGTGTAAAAATAACTTTTCGCCAATGGTTGCTATTAAAATAAATTTTAAAAATTTGAAACTATTAATGATTATACTAGAGAAAAAGTTTTGTTAGAATAATTCTTCTAAACATCAGGAATATTGCATATTTCTTAAGCAGGCTGTACTTTACTATTGATATTATCAAATATATAATATGTACATATGTAATAAAAAAATGTGTTGTAAAAATAATACGTAATCGAGAGAGAAAACATACATATTTATGTATGCATATTGTCGTGGGAATTTTGCTTCATATTTCACAAAGGTTAAAATTAAATTTTTCTTGGCGGCTGACTTGAAGTAATTTGAAACATTTTCAAAAGAGTATTTATATAAAGTTTGGTACATGTTTTCAAAATAAATATTTATGTATACTGCATTTGAAGTACTAAAAATCTCAGAATCCTTCGAAAACACGCGTTGCTCGGGGCTTTTTTTTCTAAAACAAGAAGAGCTTTATTTAAACTGATACAGCATACAAGTATGTTGATGTCGGTATATCATTACCAATACAATAAAAAAGATTAAAAACAATGCCTTTTGCGGTCATATCATTGGACAGATGTATATAAAACATCGCACAAAACACGTACTACACACACGCAGATACATCCATGTTTTATAAGCTGTGCCAAAGTGTTTAGAAACCTTTGAAATATAAAGATATGGGAAAGTTTTCATTTTCGATTTTTGGACGATTACTATAACTTAACCTTAAGGGATTTAATTATCGACATTTCAATAATAATCACTTTTTCTCATTTCCTTGTGCTCCACATCAAGATTTTCAACATCTTACCGTTATCGGCGCGGCGCTATCGCGCATGTTCTCCAAGTTGTCAGCGTCATTAGCTATGCTTATTCATTTCATTTTAGTACGAGTTTGTCGGAGAAAATGATTAGTTTTCAGGAAAGGCACGGTCGGTCCAGTGGTTAATTAATTTCAAATGTTCAAAATTTTCAAAAAATGATATAAAAAAATCAATTTTGAAATTTTGAAAGTATCGTACGGTAAGTTTCAGCAATTAGTCTTATGGCACTATGCAATGCACCACTACTTACTATTCAAAACAAAAAATTCCACAATAAATTGTCAATATTTTTTGTAAATTTTTGTCGCTGTTATTATTGCATGTCTCATCTGTTACTTGAATCAGATGTGTCTGTCGCCGTCCTTAGATAGGGTTCGTGAAATGATTTTGTGTTTATACGGGACCGACGGCATCCCGTTGACATATGGAAAGCAAGAGCGCGTAAGGCACGTCATCAGAAACACCGCAGCCATTCAAAACAATCCTGAGATTGCGACTGATTATTTTTCTTACATCACGACTGGCAACAGCCGATGTTTCTTTTATCTCACTACACAGTGTGTTGAATTTCGAGACGGTTTTTTTTCGCAACGAGAGATTGCAAAATGGGGGGTACATGGTCTGTGAGAGCATCATGATATTAATATAAAGAAAAACTAGCTGTAAGTGGAATTCTGTCTTAAGGCAATTAGGGCATCGTGCCTTAAGGCAATTGCGGGAACTTCCGTACCAAAAATTTTTTTTTTTTAAAAACGATTAACATTTTTGAAAAAAAAATTACTTCGAAATAATTATTGAGAAACTAGGAATATGACAAAAAATTACTTTTTTTTGAAAAAAAAAATTTTATTTGAAAAAAAAAATTTTTTTTGAAAGAAAAAAATTTTTTTTTGAAAACAAACTATTTTTTTGAAAAGAAAAATGTTTTCTTCATTTTGACATATTTTGGAAATTCTGAACTTTTTTTTCAAAGCAATCGTAGTGCTTGAACTGCATAGAGACGAATTGTCACAGCGCAAGTGCCGCGCCGCCGTCTAACGCATAACATTGGTACGGAACCCATAGAAATGTAAAAAAAAAATTATACTTATTGTTAAAATTCTATACAATATCTGATAATTTGATGTGCATATGTCTAATCATCATTTTTAACCGCCGAATGGCATTTTTTTTTACTTTTTTCATTAGATCTCCGAAACCGCTAGACCTGCCTTCATGAAAATTTTATCAACTCTCATCTTGCCAATACAAGTAAAATGTTTTTGAATTATTCAAATCGGACGCTCCGTTCTCTTGAAACTGAGTTACCGTTTTCGGCACTTTTTGCCCCGTATCTTCGGAACGGCTAGACCTAACTTCGCCAAAAACTAATCAGCACGTCTCCTTATCAGTACGAATCGAATGTTTTTTGAATTATTCAAATCGGTGATCCGTGTTCCCGAAATCGTCGACGAAAATTTGTATCCGCACATACATACACACACATACATACATACACACACACACACACACACACACACACACATACATCCATTTTTCTAAGGTATGCCAAAATGTTCAGAAACCTCTGAAACGTAAAGATATATAAAAATTTTCATTTTCGATTTTTTTGCGATTACTATAACTTACCCTACGGGAAGTTAATAACGTTAATGAAAGACAACAAAGAGAATGTATATACATGTGCTTTCATGCTTGCTTACACGGCAGACACGAGAAGCGCAGAAACGACGCAACGCCGCCGTCTAATATTTTATCACAATAAGAGAACGTCTTGTAAAGCAACGGAGGAAATTATTAATATGATGCCCTATAATAGAATATAGAATGCACAGTGTATGTTATTTAGCTCATGTTTGTATATCTTTAAAAATGCGTTCGTAAAATGTAAAAAAATTGTATTATTTTTGTGATATTTAAATAAACGACAATTTACCAAATCGACAGTTATGTACAAACACATTTCCATTCGGTACAGAATTTATTTCCAAAATTCTCGATACAGAAATACGAGATAAAGGATAATATTTATTAACTTCCCATAAGTTAAGTTATAGTAATCGCAAAAAATCGAAAACAAAATTTCTGAACATTTTGGCATACCTGAGAAAAATTGATGTATGTGTGTATGTGTATGTTTTAAGTGTATTCGGAAACAATTTTTCGTCCACGATTTCTAGAGCACGGATCAACCGATTTAAACGATTATAAAACATTCGATTCCTATAAGTCAGCCGTTTCGGAAATATGGGGAAAAGGGTGCCAAAAATGATAATTAAACATTTGAATTATAGTATATATTTATAATATATGAGTTTATTACCCAAGGGTGTTATACTCTAACAATGATTATAAACATTATCATATATTTTATCTCAACCATCAGTATATATTTTATGTATAGAAAAAAAGGGAAATAGAAATAGATTTTTGTATTAGTACATTGTTTGGTGAAAATGTGGCAGACCAGATGGCCAAGAAATGTAACATGAAGTCGAAAATTTGTGACAACTTTAGGTATATTTCAACCTTTTCGAACCAAGCGGTATAAATGCGTAAATTGTGTATAGAGAGACGATGAGTAAAAGCATTTTTAGGCACGATTTTCTGTTTTAGTTAATTTTTTAACTCGGCGATGCATATTCAAAATCTCAAGAAAATCAAGTTTTTATCAACACTGTCCACAAGTTCGGCTTTATGTGATCGAAAAACTAGCAAATAAAATTTTGGGAAAGTTACAAAACAACAGATATATTTGCGTCAAATGCATATTTCAGACTAAAATATATAAAGTATATTTATGTATGCATACGTCATTTTGTATAAATATTTAATTTTAGTTTTTTTTATAGTTTCTTTTACAAATTATATAAAATGAAATTTAGTTGAAACTTCACTTTTTTTTAATTTATGCACATTAAACAATTATTTAATCATTATCTGAATTAAATAATAAAATAAATAACTTTTTAATAGTAGGTCAATTTGTCCGCGCGCAGTAGGTATAGGTGTACATTAGTTGTCGATTGGTTTAGTGTTCTTTAAATATTTATATCTTTTAAAATCCTATTGAAAAACTCCTGCTACTAATTACCCCGTTAACTATAGCTCCTAGCTACTCTATATGTGCATGATTTTGTCATACTTTCCAAGTCAAGTACAAGAACTGATCCTAAACAATTTCAATTCGTTATTCCCGGTATATATGTCTAGCAAAAGTTTGTTTGGTCAAGCAATTAAATGTGCAACACTGTTCGACCGAATTTTCGAATTTGATAAGTTTTCCGAAAAGTCGAGTCCTCGCAGTTGCTGCGACTGAAACACATGTGCGGCCCGATTGTTCTCAGGGAACATTGCCACATAGCACCATAGTTCAGAGTCAACCGTCAACTTTAAATAAATAATATTCTCATGCGGGGATTATTCGTTTATTGTACATAGGGAACGACATGTGATGTACGACTGGAAGGTGGTACGAGCTATGAATATCTGATTAATCAAAACCGGCGCTTACAAAGGAGAACTTCGGGCTTCGGGCTGCGACCAAGAACTGTTATTGTAGTAATGGCGTTGAATGTTAGTTTCGTGTATCAATAGTTTAACATCATGTAGTGACTTTGAATAATACATATATCGAACATGTAATGATCTTGTAATGGCGTGTGTTCAGCGTTTAAGATATACATCGCACAAAGCTAGTGGCATGCGGTATTATCTACTGGTTGATTTCACATTCGCACTATCGAAAGCTTAAGTTTTTCTATGCTTATTTATTTCAGAAATAAAATAGTGATGCATGGCGTCGTGCATTAAAGCAAATCGCTAAAAAAATTTTCAAAAAAGCTTCATTTTTTTTTGAAAAATCGAAAAAAATAGATTTTCGAGAACTTTGAACTTTTTGAAAAAAAAGTTTTATTTAAATTTGGAATATCCTTGTTTATTTTGCTATTTTTTTGAAAATTTCGAACCTTTTTTCAAAACAAGTCTCGCTGTGTTAGCTGCGTACAGACAAATTGCAGAAGTAAGCGCCGCGTCGCAGCCTAACGGATAAACATTGGTACGGAACCCATAGGAGTGCAAACAATATTTGTATTAAAATTTCTATATACCAAAAGATTTTGTTTTACTTATTTTATTGTATTTCTTTAACCGCTAGACCCATCTTTCCAAAAAGTTAATCAGTTCTCCATTTAGTTAATTCGAATAAAATATTTTTTTCATTCATTCAAATAGTTATCTCAAAAACTTGAATTATCTTTTTTGCCCCGTATCATCAAAACGGACAAACCTGCCTTTGCCAAAAACTAATCAGCAAGTTTCCCTATTAATACAAATTGAATGTTTTTTGAATTAGTAAAATCGGTTGATCCGTGTTCAGGAATTTGGCGATGAAAATGTGTATTTGCTGACACACACACAAACACACACACAGACCATTTTTTCTAAAGTACGCCAAAATATTCAGAAACCTTTGAAACGTAAAGATATACAAAAATATTCATTTTAAATTTTTTGCGATAACTATACCTCACCCTGCGTTAACCCTAAGATAACTAAATGTTATTTTAATTTATATAAATGTAGTTTTTCTTTTTTTATATTTTTACATTCGACATCTTTTCACATTTAAAAAATCCTTTAAAGTTTTTCCGGGATTAATTTTGCAGGGCGCAAAATTGAAACCATTTAAATGCAATATATTGCGCATTTGTTGATTTGACTACGCTTTGACTCTATTGTAAATAAAGTAATTTTTATCAAGCAGCACTTCTTACTATTTTTCTAAGTACAAAATCAAAATCAAAATCAAATCAAACAAAACAAACAAAACTGTTTATCAACTATTGATCATTGTTTCTTTTAAATGCTTTTAGAGAGTCATGCCGGCGACCAATTATCCCGCATTTGTTAAAACAATTTTATATTATTTTAAGTTGAAACTCTAATCTATAATTATTATATAATGAAATTACAGCGATGGGTACTCCAATTTTACTAGACTTACATTATATCAAATGATTTTACACGCAACATATGTGATACCATACGAAATGACATGCAAACCTGTCAGGATTTATCAGATTGGTAGCTTTGTAAATAGTGTAATCATTTCATCGTGTTTAACTTAAAATTATTGCTTTATTTATTATTTTATGTAAACGCAACTAAAGCCGTAATTTTATCATTCTTCGAATATAATTCAATTTATGGAATTAATGGTGTTTTCATATATAAATATGCTTGCATAATCTACTTAATGTTTTAAACCAAGTCAACAAAATATCTTGGCGAAACTTTTTTCCTTGTATTGAAATTCATTTTTCCTTTCTCTTTCGAACTTTATCTTAAGTTAGATTTTTTTTATCAGTATATGTTAAATCCTCACCTGAAAAAATAAAAAACTGTCGCAACCGTACCCACAAATTTGTTACAACCATATTTTTGAAATCCAGCCATCGTTATGACTGAGTTAAATTATCTACACAAAAACTCATTGCTAGTAATTAACTACACAGTAACTGTTCAAAAGTTGCAGCAAAAGTGCGAACAAGATCTATCTATAAACAACTAATAGTTATTATCAAGAGAAATCGAACAAAAAACTCACTTTAGACTCTTCAAAAACTATGGGCTCTTAAAGCTCATATTAATGCAGGGCGATAATGGAAACTTATTCGAATAAACATACTTCATATTTTTCTCTTCGGGCCCCATTTCAAAATCAGTTTAGTTTGGCTGTTATGACGACTGTAACTAACTACCGTACCTAGCTCAACCTACTATTTCATAATATAAAATATTAGTTTTTCACCGAGATTGTTATTCGACGAATTTTTTGTGTCATGTGGTGAGCAACCTATAAATGTTACCATATTTTTACATTGTGGGTATTGTTGCTATATATAGGAGTTGACTAAATACTTTTACTGTAATATATATATATATATATATATATATATATATATATATTAATTGTTTAATATGAACAAAACAGCACTCAGATTTGTTTAACACAACTTTATTTTATGATTACAGACGTTTCGAGACTATGGTGTGTCTCATCTTCAGTGTAATTTCAAAAACAGTTACTTATATACTACACATTCTTTAATAACTTATTTAAATTTCATTTAATTTTTGATATACAAAAAACACCACCTATTCCTTGCAATGCTTGACACAGTACTGAGGAAACACATAACACTTACAGAAATATTCTAAAATTCTAAAGTGTCTAGATGGAGACAGAATGGATATCATTATAATGTAAACAAAAGGAGTGCTATCGCATACAAAAAATCGATAAAAATGAAAAAACAAATTAATTTATTGAAAAGAATAAGATAAATGAAAAAAAAAATTTTATAAATTATTAATGATGTTTATATAAGTGTCATGTAAAATATTTGTGTCGGTTCTTAGATTTATGCTATTGTTAGTCCGAACTATTTACATTGATTCTGCCATGCTCCAAAGCCTTCTCAATTGCCTTCAATTGCCTCAATTGCCTTCAATTGCCTTCCAAAGATCCATAAACCTAATTGCCCATTTAGACCAATTGTTTCCTACATTGATTCGCCATACTATTTTTTAGCAAAATATTTTTCAGATATTTTAAAGAATGTCACCATAGATTCTCCATACCGTTTAAATAACTCTTTCCAGTTAATAGAACATATAAAACATAAAGTAATTCCTCCTGATTGTTCCTTTATGAGTCTTGACGTCATTAATTTATTTAATAATCTTCCGCATGATCTAATTATTACAGCTATAAAGAAAAGATGGATACAAATAGTTGAATTCACTTGTTTACCGATGGAAATTTTTTGTTTCAGGAATAGAATTACTTTTAAAAGCATCATATTTCACTTTTAATAAAAAAATATTATACGATGAAGAGAGGTTGTCCAATGGGCAGCCCATTAAGTCCTGTTTTGGCGGATTTAGTATTACAAGATTTGGAAAATCATGTCTTAAATTCTTTACCTTCCAAACCTATGGTCTATTTCAGATATGTCGATGACACATTAATATTACTTAATAAAAAAGATATAGATAATGTTTTCAACAAATTCAATGAGTACAATTCTTTTTACAATTCACTCAGGAACTTGAAAATGATTCGACGTTACATTTTCTTGACGTAAAACTCATTAATAGAGGCGGTGTATGTTATACAGACTGGTACAGAAAAGATAGTTGGTCCGGGAGATACATTAATTTTAATTCGCATGTTCCTCTCAATATAAAAATTTCTACCATTCTAAATCTTGTAGATCACGCTATTTTATTATCTGATCCTCTGTTTCATGATACAAACATAAAATTAGTTAAAACGATCCTACTTGGCAATAATTTTCCATATAAGTTAATTTGTCCAATTATTAAAAATAGAGTCGCAAAATTACTTGAACCTCTTGATAAGAAACCGGAAGAGCCTGGCAAAACAAGTGTTCCTGAAAAAACTTTTTTCATTAATTTTCCATATCTTGACAATAATTTTAACCAATTATCAAAAAGACTTTTCAAAAAACACAATATTCGTATTACTTTTTCTCCATTAAAACAATTAAAATTTTTATATTCCAAAATTAAAGATGAAACTCCATTAACAAAAAAGAAAGATATAGTTTATAAAGTAAATTGTTTGGATTGTAATTGCTCTTATATTGGCCAGACCTGCCAGAACTTAGAAAAGAGACTCAGGCAACATGAATTACAATGTGAAAAAATAGATAACAAAAAATTTAAAAGTACACTTGTGGATCATGCTAATATCAACAACCATAAGTTTGATTTTGACAATCCCCAAATTTTATTCCATGAGAAAGACTTATTTAAACGGAGCATGGCAGAATCAATGTTAATAGTTCGGACTAACAATAGCATAAATCTAAGAACCGACACAAATATTTTACATGACACTTATATAAACATCATTAATAATTTATAAAATTTTTTTTTTTCATTTATCTTATTCTTTTCAATAAATTAATTTGTTTTTTCATTTTTATCGATTTTTTGTATGCGATAGCACTCCTTTTGTTTACATTATAATGATATCCATTCTGTCTCCATCTAGACACTTCAAATTTATTTAGAATATTTCTGTAAGTGTTATGTGTTTCCTCAGTACTGTGTCAAGCATTGCAAGGAATAGGTGGTGTTTTTTGTATATCAAAAATTAAATGAAATTTAAATAAGTTATTAAAGAATGTGTAGTATATAAGTAACTGTTTTTGAAATTACACTGAAGATGAGACACACCATAGTCTCGAAACGTCTGTAATCATAAAATAAAGTTGTGTTAAACAAATCTGAGTGCTGTTTTGTTCATATTAAACAATTAATATTCGTTCCACTCATATCATAAAATTCTATATATATATATATATATATATATATATATATAGGTTTAGGTATAGCTATAATCCAACCGCGCTAACAAACAACACTTATAACTAACTCTACTCCTCTACTTACGGCGAAGCAAAAAATAAGCTCTTAACACTAAGTGAACAACTTAAAGTGAAAAACATATTACTTGCGTCTGGTTTTTAACCCATTATAATATACATGTGTATAACCCCATATATATTTAATAGATATCAATATATTTTGCTTTATATTTTAAGTTTCATTACATTTTATTTTTAACCTGTGAATACATAAATCGGTTTTATCTGTAGCACTATTTTTGTCCTTTGTTTTTAAAATGTACACTTTGTGAAGCAATAAATATCGGAGTAAGGGAAATCCATTAAAATTAATCTCTCGAATACTCATCGGCTATTTTAATTTATTCGGTCGAAAAATGACATGGAATATAAATTGATTGATTAAATGTTTCGTATTTAACTTTCCGTATAGTAATAAATTAAAATGTTTTTGATCATATTATATTATATATATATGTATATATATATATATATATATATATATAACAAAAATAAAAGCGATGGCCTACTTCATTGAAATTTGTTCAGGTAATATTTTTTGTGTTTCGTAATTTATATAATCCAATCCATTAAGGTGATTAAATTTTTATCTATAATCATATTAATTAACTAATTGCATATATTCCTTTCTGAATTATATCCTTTCATATATATTTAAAAAAATGTGAACCAGTTGACCCCTTGTAACGAAACACTGAAAGTTCCTAAAAAAATATAAATTACGTAACTTATGTGCATGCAGTTTCATTAGGTTGGCAACTAAGTAAGGGCGGCTTTTATTCTTTGATGATTGCGATTGAATTTTTAGGTTTTCTGACGTAGTTCAAATGTAAAATACTTTTGTTATTGTAGAGTAGACTATTCATCTCTCAATCAGTGAAAAATGGTTTTTGATCGATCGCGTAGTTTTCAATTGGCGTTTGTTGAAAGATGGAAAATCAAATAGAACATTTTTGTCATATTTTACTTTTTATTTCTGCAGAAGTAATAGGGCTCATAAAAAATGTTTGCAAAATTTCGTTCTGGTGATTGTCACTCAAAGATAAAAAACGCTTTGGGCGTCCAATTGATTGCAATAGAATTATTAACTTTTACTCTTATCACCTAGCCAATCATTCAATTCTTATGTTTACATTGAACAACGACCTGGATTGGCAAATCGAAGTGGCGATTTAATCCATTATTGACATACTGATCACATCTTTTTTGTAAAAATTATTAGAACCAGGTTAGAATGTTTTGCTACATCGACTATATAGTCTTTGACCTTCTGATTTGTTTTTATTTTGATCTTCAGAAAACTTCCTGAATGGTAAACAATTCAATGACTATAATGGTGTCAAATTGTACCAGATTCAGTTTTTTTTACTAATAAAACTCATAGGATTTATAAAATTGGTATAGTGATGCTGCTTAAAAGATCACAAAAAGTGATTGATCAAAATAAATTTTGATATATTTAATTCACTTTCACTGGACTTATATTCGGTTCGATTAGGACCAAAAATATGTTATGTACACAAAATAGATTAAAAAGATGTTAGATAAATAGAAGCTCGTGATCCACGGAGATGCTGCCGAACTCTATTAAATTATTACACTTTGTTCATATTGAAGGACCAGATATACTTATTGGCTATATCAAATCGACATATTAAAAGAAATATGATAATTTTAATTGGTGTGCATATATTTAGATAAAATAACACGTTGATATAAAGTTGAGTTAATGTTATTTGTTTTAATGTTGATTTTAGACTTGTTACTTAGATGAAGTTTGAGGTATTGCTGATGATACATAGTTGAAATTTATGTTAATACTTATTACAAAGATTTGAGAATTTTACATAATTTTTCTGATTTGTGGATTTAAGCTACGTCTCATTACATTTTTGTCCAATAAGTTGTTGTCCTGAGATTTGATTGAGATTGAGTATCGAGTTCAAGGAAAAATGATTTCTTGGAAAAAATGATTAATATTTGAGGGTCTGCAAGGAACAGAATACATTACAATAAAGGATTAGGTTTTATAATCCTGTTATCCTGTTAAAAAGGTATTAAAATATATTTGAATAATTTAGAATAGGGTTGAGCTTAGGCGTTAACACAATAAATTACAGAGTAAAGTTATTTAGTTCCATAACACTTTGTTTTAATTTTCTAACACAAATCCGCACTTACTCAGCTGCCATTGATAACAACTCCGAAAATACTATTGTGATTTCCAATTTAATCCTTGCATAGTTAATTTTACTTTCAATATGGGATTGTTTGCGCATTAGAAATATATAATTAACACTGTTTGTTTATGCCACGTTGACCTTTCTGTGGTTTAGACTCTCTCAGTGGTCCTATAAAGTCAAAATTGCTTTATATAGAAGTTCTGATGTATCTATTTCAATTTCCTCAAACAGGCGCTATTATCTACAAACAAACGAATCGAGAAAGATATAGATTTTGAAATTACACAATAATTTTAGCACAGCTTTTTATAAAATACAGTGGTCCTTTTACTATAGTATGCATAATTACAACACATAGTTTCACTGCAACTGTGATTAACTTGACAGTATAATGATTTGTTTGATTTCTTTTCATAAATCAACACCACTATCTTTTGTTATTTGTTATTTATTATTCTAATGAATAAATCATATTATATAAATGTTATTCATTAAATGCCTCTCTGAACTAACAATTATTTTATTTCAATCTAAATTATAATATTCATTCTATCCATTGCATATTTCAATTTAAAGCTGAACATAGTCGATATGAATCAACAATTAAAAACCAAACTCGTTTCAAAGAGATGGACTGATTAAATGATATCGAGTAAATAAATAAAAAGCACACGAAACACAAATAAAACGCAATTTAATAGATATTATATAAAATTGTAAAATTAATTGAAACAATCAAATACCAAGTAAAATAAATAACCACAAAAATAGAGAGTTTTCGGACTTTGAGTTAATTATTGTTTTTTCGTTAATTCAAACAATTTTAATATAACATAGCAGACATACATGTTTTGGACATAACTTTGTAGTCGCAATACATAATTCATTCAAATTTGTCTAATAAAGTAACATTCTTACTACATACTATATAATTAAAATTTTTATTTGATAATTTATTAAAGTATATAGTGGTCCAACACATTGGGCTATCTTACTGAAAGCAGCGTATTTAAACCCTCATAAAATTTTTGGCACATAAGACTTTGTTGGCACATAAACTATTTGATTCTATTTTAATATTTATTATTTGCTTAGCTTTCATCAAGTTGCATGTGGTAATATTGTATTATTCATGGATCTTGTTAGCAGTTTCTGCTTATAATTTTTGCATAAACAAATCACAGGCTAAAATTATATTTTAAGAAGAGGTCGCTTTTGATCTCCTCATTTGAGGTCAAAGTTTGAACCATCTAAACATTTTTGGAGTGACCAGAACATGATAGGCGGGATAATGAATCCTATTTTAATTAACTTTCTTTCTTATTGCCGCAATAACATAGTTTTTTAACGTTAGGTCTTTTCTAATTACGCACATTACCAACCCTGAGCAAACATTGTTTAAATTAACCAAAACTAAATTTTTAATCATTGCAATCAATCAACTTTTAAGGATATAATATTGTGTAATAAGCAATGATAATTATATCTGTATGTGCTTAATATAATTTTTGAACAAAAACGTGGTAGTAATATAATTCATAAAAGCCATCAAGGTGATTTTTTTTTGAGTTATTGGAACTTATATTTGGAAAATATGGTGGCTGCTGCATTGTATCCCTTTCAAATTCGAAAAGTTTTTACTTAACTTTCTTTTCTATTATATATTGCAGGAATATCATAGTAATTTGATTTATGGTACTAAGCTAGTTTCTAAAAATATGTATATAATTGTATACATTACCAACTTTCAGCAAACCTCTTTTTATGTAAATCCTAATTGCATTCAAATTTACTCGATACAATCAATCAATATTTAAAGATCTGATATAGTCAAATTTTTAGTGATAATTATATCTGTTTTTTTTTGGAAATGAGTGTTAGTACTTAGTATAATTTTTAAACAAAAACGTGGTAGTAGTTATAATTCACCTCATCAAAACGTGTTTTATTTTTTTGAAGTCATTGGAACAAATATTAATCCGGTGGTGTCAAGTCTGGAAAATATGGTATCTGTTTCAACTGTAGCCATTCAAGCTCGAAAAGTTTCTAACTAACAACTTTCTTGCCTATTATATATATTGGAGCAATAACATAGTTTTTTTTATATAAAATTTTAAAATTTTTAAGAAAATTAATCTGATTTTGTACCTACTTACCAACGATTAGCAAACATCTTTCTAATAAACTCAAACCGAATCAAGTTTCATCATTATAATCAATTATAGTGTAAGTGTAATGATAAATATGCTCATTTGGGAAAAGGATGATGGAAAAGAGAAAAATTTATTAAACAAAAAAGTGATAGTAGTATAATTCTAAGCTTATAAAGTTTTTGATAAATATAGTGGATGGTACATTGTATACCAACCATTAGAATAAATTTAAAATATTCCTAAACCGCATTTAAATTCAGTGGTCAATTCTCGGATAAAATAGAAATGATTTTTTTGTTAGAAATACTGACTTTTATTAAGAACTTTATTATTCGATTATAGGTTATGTTTTATGTTTTATTTTTTGATCTAAATGTTTCTTTGCTTTAAAACTTTGTATAAAATTCTGTTCAATTTTCTTCATAATTATCTTAAAAAAAATAAGCCAGGCAGTCAAAAAGTTCATTGCCTCCATTCCTGTCGATTTTTGTAAAATTGAAAATACATTTTTGAAAAGATTAATGTGAGAAGTTATTTTTATATTTTGCTTATTCATAATCTATTGTTTCATATAAGCGTGCTTGTTGTACGGATAAAACATTTTCAGATATTTGATAAGTAGTTGTAATTTTATTATTATGTAATTGCGAAAATTCGATATAAACCTATATTTTTCAAAAACCCAGACAATCCATACTTAAAATCTGAATTGGGCACAAATGTCTTGCTTTTAGAAAAACCCGGGACCCAAGGAGGAAATTAGGGACTGTATCTGCCATACAGCGACTTTGGGTTACTTTAGTTCTTTTTATTAATGAATTAATACAAACCATATTAATAGCTAATTGTACATTTATAAAATTAAAATCAATACAATCATGAAAAAAAATCAACAATAAACTATAGTAGATTGGAAAAAAATATA
>NW_020537920.1:0-19951 GCF_003426905.1 Ctenocephalides felis | reverse complement strand
TTTTCAAGTGCTAATGCAGTAGTAATTGTAAATAGAAAAATATATTATGTTAAACTCCAATAATAAATCACATTTTTCATAAAATTATAAAATAGTTGCTAAACTAGCAAAAACAAGAGAAGTACATATGCTTATTACCTGACTTTGTAGGGTGTTATGAAAAGTTTAGAAATATAAATAAAGGCGAATAAATTGTGAACCGCAAGATTTACTAAAAATAAAAGTACTACAGAAATGTGCAGACCAGAGATAGTATGGGAGTTCATAAAATGTGTAGATTAAGGGACCAATTCTCGGATAAAATAGAAATTTTATGGTAATGCTATGTTGCAAGTCTATCTATCATCGTATGAGTTGGTAGTAACAAACTGTCAAAAAGCTATTATTTCCTGTACTATCAGGCGTTTAATAAGACAAAAATCAAGTACTCGTAATAAAATTGAATCACATATCAACTATTTTTGTCCCCGTGTGACTGTTGAAATACTTACAACCTTCAATTCCAAATCTATGTGTGTTCAAAGTTTCAGCATGTATATTATACATGGTCTGTTCAAAAAGTACCCGGAATTACTAATAATTAAATTTCGCGGGTCTGGAGTGTCTGATTGTCAAAATTTTTTTTTTATTGTGTTGGTATACATGCCCCTAAAGTATGATGAAATTTTCAGCTATATTCACTGTTTACTTTGTCTGTGGTATCGCTAAGGTTCGACGTGTTTTTCTGAGCTCGGCGATTTTTACAATGGAAGAATTGAAAAAGTCAAAGAATTTGTATTAAATTTTGCGTAAAAAATGAAATAAAGTGTTGCAAAGTGCAAAATTCACCAGATATGCTCCGTGTGACTTTTCCTATTCCCAAAGTTGAAGAGACCCATGAAAGGACGGCGGTTTCCTCGATTGAAGAAAATCGCCGAGAGTGCTCAAGGACATATCAAGAAGTGAATATCAAGGGTGCTTCGAAAATTGGAAAAAACGCTGGCATAAGTGTATTATATCTGGGGGGACTACTTTGAAGGGGACCACATTAATGTAGACGAATAAATAAATATTTTTTTGAAAAAACGAAAATACGAAAACTTTTTGAACAGACGTTATACTACTGGACTAGGCCAATGTAAGTTCGTCGGTGGCGTGGCGGGCGTCGTGACCCGGGCGCCTGCAGCAGCAGCACTAACGGCACAGGAGACGGCAAAATTGCGATAACGCTCCACCGGCGGCCGTTCATTCCTAAGGAGACCCACGTATACACACGGACTCGAATAGAGGCGACCGAGGCGAAGGCGACTATATGAGTATGCCGCCGCTACTTTGCTTGCTGCTGCTGCTAACTGCTATGTACTTTATGTTAGCGCCCGTTAGTACTAGTAGACGCAATACGTATAGGAATCTGGTGAATGGTTCCGTAACAGTAACAGTCAGATTTCGAAAGGATTAGGACTATGCAGGGAATTGATACACTTAACAATCGTATAGATTGAGGAATTTTTCAAAATCATTATGGACTTATAATACTTGCTACTTTCCGTTGGGTAAGTTATAGTAATCGCAAAAAATTGAAATTAATTTTTGTGCATATCTTTACGTTTCAAAAGTTTCTACACATTTTTGCCAATCTTAGATTAAATAGATACAAGTTTGGATTCAATTTTCGTCCACGATTTTGGGAGCACGGATAAATCGATTTAATAATTCAAAAAACATTGATTCTTATTGATAAGGAGACGTACAATTAGTTTTTAGCTAAAGCAGATTTAGCCGTTTTGGAGATACAGAGAAGAAAGTACAAAGATTGTCAATTCTTGAGAGAAGGGAGCATAAAATATTCAGTTTGTACTTCAAATTATTTATTAAATAAATGAGATAAGATTTTTGGAAGATTTATGAGTAGTATGCATTTCGATAAGGTTTGTTTAATATTTTTCGTTTCGTTTTTATATTATATTTATAAATACGAATGATAAAATTCACAATATTTATAACGATCATTGGAATATATTTAAAACAATTAGTCTCGTGCATTCATCAGTATTTATTGATAATTATTTATTTTTATTTCTCTAATTTTTAAATACGGTACGGGAAGTTCCAGCAATTGCCTTAAGGCACAAAACCATGTATTACTAGTTACAATATTGATTACTTGCATTTTATCTACTATAATTTGTACAAAAAGGATATCAAACAGAACTTAACAATAAAGGTTTCTTTTAATTAGTTTACTATTGGCAGTAAATTTGATATTAAGAGAGATTTTTAGTAAATTCATGTCTTGAGATTTTTAAAATTTAAATATTTTGTGTGTGATTTCAGATCCTTATATAAATTTTATATATGAAATTCTTCTGTAATGATGTATGTAAATATACTCCTCCTAAACGATTATTCGAATTTTGATAAATCTTTCTGAAGTTTGTTAAGGGAATTGTTAAGAATACGAGGTGTGTTCAAAAAGTACACGGAATTACTAATAATTAAATTTCGCGGGTCTGGAGTGTCTGATTGTCAAAATTTTTTTTTTATTGTGTTGGTATACATGCCCCTAAAGTATGATGAAATTTTCAGCTATATTCACTGTTTACTTTGTCTGTGGTAGTCGCTAAGGTTCGACGTGTTTTTCTGAGCTCGGCGATTTTTACAATGGAAGAATTGAAAAGTCAAAGAATTTGTATTAAATTTTGCGTAAAAAATGAAATAAAGTGTTGCAAAGTGCAAAAATTCACCAGATATGGCTCCGTGTGACTTTTTCCTATTCCCAAAGTTGAAGAGACCCATGAAAGGACGGCGGTTTTCCTCGATTGAAGAAAATCGCTGAGAGTGCTCAAGGACATATCAAAAAGTGAATATCAAGGGTGCTTCGGAAATTGGAAAAAACGCTGGCATAAGTGTATTATATCTGGGGGGGACCACTTTGAAGGGGACCACATTAATGTAGACGAATAAATAAATATTTTTTTGAAAAAACGAAAATTCCGGGTACTTTTTGAACAGACCTCGTATATGTGATTATAATAATATAGTAATATTGTAGAAATAAATAGAAAAAATGCAAAAAACAACATGTTATAGAAAATATTTTAGACATTGGTTGGCATTGAAAACAAATAAAAACTGTCATCTGCCAACAATTTCAATTTACTCATGAGTCTAGACAATATTAGAATATGTAAATTCATGATTATGAATAAGAAAAATGAAATGTCTACATTATTGTTGTCAAAAAGCAGCTGAGATGTGCTAGAATTAAAATAATATAAGATACAGTATATGTCAGTATATGGCAGAATGAATGATACACATATGAACAGGATTTGACAATTAATTCACCTAAATATGAAATTAAGTAATAACCAGGGCCGGTTCTGTCTTGAATTCGGCTCTCACGATATGAATTAGGAGAAGTTTAAGATGCAATTTTGGACATCTTAAATAATAAAAAATTAATTTAAATAATCCAACATGAAGTACCAGTGTTATGTTATGCATATGTTCAATATTGAAAGGCTAGATTTTTTTTTCTCTTTATGATTTGCTCAATAGAATGAATCGCATAAAATGCCCAAGATAAATAATTAAATGTTTCAATAGCCAAATATTAATTAATGATAATAATTTTAATACTAAACTGTTAAATCAGGTAAAATTATAGAGTGGGGAGGGCGCTAGAAAAAAATGGCATGCGGGCGCTGAGGACCAATGTATATTAATTTTTTTGTACTTAGAAAAATGTAATTTAGATATTATAATTACTAAGAACCAGTTAAAACATGGTACGAGATTTTAAACATTATAGGCAACTATTAAATTTAATCCGTTCTTATGAGCAACTATTGAATTTAATCCGTTCTTATGAGCAACTATTGAATTTAATCCGTTCTTCATAAGTAATATATGCTTATTTAAGTAAAATGTAGTCATAACATTTTTAATTTTGTAAAATTAACTCATACTTTTCAACCCATATCTTAGCAACGCAACTTACTCTACGATCGACGAATATACTCGTCATGAGCTCGATTCGAACGAAAAAAAACTGTACGCACTGTTGAATGTGAGCGCCACATTCATCTGGTCAAACAAAATATTTGGTTCCTAAAACTTTATAAAACTATGCTAAATTTAGCCTCGTTTCACAGCTTAGCAACCAGGATTAAACCTTGCCAAGAGTCTAAGGCCGTATCTATCCATTCCGCCGACACATCTACTATAACCTTCCTTACGAGTATATACACACACACAACGCACATGTACGGCATCTCGGCATCATTCCTTTCCGCCCACACCCTCCAAATTCCGACGTCGTGTTTTCCGTTGCACCCTTCGAGGCCCCCAAACGAGAGAAACAGAGTCGACTAGATAGCCTACTACTCTGTCTCACCAAACGTCTAGCTGGCTCGGGGCTATACATTATCTGCAACCCTTTTCGGAATTCCCTCCAGTGCTACGCCAGACGTAGAACTAACTATCGCAGCAACGAGAGAGCTACGGGCTACGGGCTACGTGTGCTACGACGGCAACGAAGGGCGGCGAGGATAGGAGACTGGCTCGGGTGGGTTCGGATGGGGCGGACGTCATCTGAGGGATGGAGGTTTGGGGCTGCTCGTGAGATCGCGTTTGCTAGGCTGGGAGAGGAGGTGGAGGAGGGTGTGGAGGGTGTGGAGGATGTGTAATTTTTTAGGTTTTAATTTTCTGATGTGATGGGAATGTGATCGAGTTTTACATTTATCTAGCCAGATCTCCAAAAATGATCACACAACATTAAAATATCAACTCAGGATTGATCTCTACCTGAATTAAAGTCTCTGATATAAAGTCTGTAAAAGTTATGATGATATATATTTGATTTTCATATTTATCAAGCTCTCAAGAACAATATTGATAGCTTATGAAATAGATCCCACATCAACAAAATATTAGTTTAGAAAAACTAAGCAGGTTAAATTGTAATAAGCTCGAACATGATTAATAATATTTTTAACTTAACATGGTATGAGTTATAGTAGTCGCAAAAAAATCAGAATTTGAAAAATTTCGAAATCATATTGACACACTTTCAAAATAATATATACAAAGCGGAAAATTTTAAAAAACCAAGTTCAATTTTATTCTAGTTAACTTCCTGTAAGGTGAGTTATTGTAATCGTATCAAAATTGAAATTGAAATTTTTTACATTTCTTCACGTTTTGAAGGTTTCTTAGCAGGTCTAGCGGTTTTCAAGATCTATGAAAAAAAGTTTAAAAGAAATGCCAAATCAAATATTTTCGACAGTGATACGAATGGGTATCAGAAACTTAAAAGAAATTTAAAAAAATCAGATTTAAAAATAAATCCAAGTTTTCAAACAATATCTCTATTTTAGAAAAATTTCACATTTTTTGAAAAAATATGTAGTTTTCAAAAAGTCTTTATTTAAATTTTTTCAAAAATGTTCAAAAAAATTGAAAATCTTCAACACAATCCAATTTTTCTGCTCTTATAAAAATTTTAAACTACAGTGTACGTTAAATGTATATTATTTTAGATATATATTATTATTTTTGATTTTATAAAATCTTACATTTCTTAAAATCCTAAGTAAAACAAATTTTGAAAACAACCTGCTTTTATAAATTCTTCAAATTCTTGCAAGTTAATTGCAATGTAACTTTACCAAAATTTTCAAAGATTTACAAAAATCACAATTTTGATTTTTACAAGACTTGTATTTTCTAATATTTTTATAAATTTTTCAACTTAAACGATAATTTTGAAAACAAAATGATCTTTATATGTTCTTCAAAATTTTGCAAATTATTATTTGAAGTGTAAATTTTTCACAATTAACGAAGGTCTAGAAAAATCTCTATTTTGATTTCTTATTTACTATTTGATCTTTATAAATTTCTTAATTTAAATGACTATTTTGAGAACAAAGTATTTTCATAATTTTTTCAAAACCTTGCAAATTATTATAAAATGTAATTTTACCAAAATTTTCGAAGATTCACAAAAAAATCTATTTTGATTTTTACAAGACTTGTATTTTCTAAAAATTTTTATAAACTTTTTAATTTAAACTATAATTTTGAAAACAAACTTTTCTTTATATATTTTTCAAAATCTTGCAAATAAACATTTGAATTATAAATTTTTCAAAATTTTTTGAGGTTTAAAAAAATCTCCAGTTTAAATTTTGTAAAGACATACATTTCTTAAAACCTTATTTCTATATATAGAAATATTTTAACAATAATTTTGAGAACAAATTCATCATTGATATAATTTTTTTTAAATCTTGCAAATTGTTATTTAAAACGTAAATGAATCAGATTCACAAAAATCACTATTTTATATTTAAAATATTGTTCAAAATTTTGCAAAATATCATTTGAAGTGTAAATTTTTCAATATTTTCGAATATCTATAAAAATGTATGAATTTTAAAATGTAACAATTTTAAAAACAAAGTGTTTTTATAAATTTTCGGAAACTTTGAAAACTATTATTTCAAGTGCAAAAATTTACGAAAATGTTCAATTTACCAAGATTCATATAAATCTCTATTTTGATTTTCAAAAAACTTGTATTTCTCAAAAAATCTGTAGACTTTTTAATTTAAACAATGATTTTGTAAACAGACTGTTTTTAGATTACTCTTCAAGATAATTCAAAATAACATTTGAAGTAAATTGCTAAAACTTTTTGAGAATCTAGAAAATTCTCTATTTTGATTTTTTGATCTATTTGATCTTCATAAACTTCTGAATTTAAATGACAATTTCAAAATTAAAGTGTTTGTATATATATTTTTTTTAATCTTACATGGGCAAATTTTCCAAAATATTTGAAGATATTTGAAGATATATAAAATTTTTTATTTTGATTATTAAAAGACTTGTATTTCTTAAAATCTTTATAGACTTTTTTGCATATATTTATTGTCGATCAAAATATACATCATTTTTTAAGACAACATGCTGGTCTAAAATAACATTTGAAAAAACTTTTCAAAATTTTTGAAGATTTGAAAAGACTTTTAGTTTAGGTTGTCAAATGACTTACATTTCTTAAAATAGTCGAAATCAGATTTTATAAAGACTTAAATTTTCTAAAATAATTATTTCTAGATCTTTTCGATAACTTTAAAAAGCGAGTAGATATTTTTACATTGATCAAAGTCTCGCATGTTTTAATCATCAAATTCTCGTATGTTTTAAGAGTGAATTTTTCAAAACTTAAACATTAAAAAAAATCATGGTATCCTGAAATTCTTACACTAAATACAGAATTTTCATATTTTTGTACACTGAATACAGAATACAGAATTTTTTTATTTTTTTGTACGAGAAGTAATTTCTGTAACGTTTTACAGTAGCTGAATGTACTGTGTGTATAGTTTGCTATGAACAATAAACCAAAAAAAAAAAAAGTTACAAAAACTAAAACGTTACATCAATTTACTAACTACTATTCAACATATTATTTCCAACTTTGCCCATCCCCCGCAGGGTTGTGTATGTATATTCTTTCATCTCTCTACTGGTGGTGCTACAACATTACTTTGCCGGGACAGAGAGTTTCCTAAGACACGAATAAGGGGGCCCGCGAGAATGACTGATGAGATACGGGCTAAGAGTAGAGTAGTATAAGGTGCCTACAGAAAGGGGGCCCTCTATCTATCCTTCCTTCCTTCATAAGGGAACACCTCACATCCGATGGGGCAAGCTTTTCTTACAAATGACGAGATTAGAAAATGAAATGAAAAATTGAATATGGGAGGATCTTAATGCTAGCTAGTTTTGATTTGTGTGGACTCAGAACTGGATATAAGTGCTAGGTGTGGTGGGTTAATGAATTTTAATGGGTTTTATAAGGTGTATTGAAATTTATATGTCGATCAATTTTTTGTAAAGGAATGAAGAATATTATTTTATATCTGAGGTAACAGTAAAGATTGAAATAACTTAGTTATTATTTATAAGAAATTATTTATGAGGAAATAGTTGAGTTTATATTATTATCATTAAAATATTGTCAATATTATTTATGACGAATGGCAAAGTAGCTATTGAGTTGTTTTTCCAACAGGTCACTGTATTATATAATGTCCTTTAACTGCTGACAATTGTTAATTCCATAAATTTGCTAAATGTCTTTAAATGGACAGTTCTAAATATAGTAGTGAATAAAAAAAAAACTTAAGAAATGTAAAATCAATTTGTTTGCACTTTGTCACATATTTCAAATCAAAATACCTATTGCAAAAATTTATACAAATTATCATGTTAATCTTAAAATTGATTTATATTAAATATGTGTATTATTTTTCCGAAAGAGAAGTTTATGCTTTTGCGTATTGCAAAAATTTATATAAATTATCATGTTAATCTTAAAATTAATTTATATTAAATATGTGTATTATTTTTCTGAAAGAGAAGTTTATGCTTTCGCTAGAGAATCCTACTAACTAATTTTATGTTTTTTATATATTTCAAGTCTGTTTGAAACGTTTGACACCAAAATTGGAAAAAATGTGTGTGTATCAGCTGTACCGATTTCAAAAATTTTAATGCCATTGAATTAATTCGATTACAAGTTTTTTTTTTAAAAGTGGTTGAGTTTAAAAAATTCATTAAAGTATGGAAATAATGGGCTGCGATTTTAAGAGATACAAGCTCGTATTAAAATTAATTATAAATATTAAAAGTCTGTTTAAGATATCGATTAAAATTTGCATTAATTTTCGAAACTAGTTAACAGTGGCATTTTACTTCAAGTTGCAAATATTTACCGCTAGATGTAATAACTGTTAGATAAAATGTTCAACAGATTATTTTGAAAATAAAGTTTTCGCTTTCATTTAAATACAAATATTGCCATTTCTAATTGAATTTTCTCAAACACATTAATAATATCAGGAATTATATTAATTTAGTGCACAGACACGTGTGCATGTATGTCCTAAAATTGTAGTTATTATACCGAATTTGAATAAATTTATATAATTCAACCAATTTTTATAGGACTGTTCAGTGCATGAACTTTACTATGTTGAATTTTATTAACGCCAAAATATTTCTTGAAAGAAACTTAATAAATTAACTTGAGAAATATTAAGCATCTGCCGTAAGATAATACTGGAACTATTACATATATCATGTACGTAGACCTTTATTTTATTTAATGGTTTAAACTAATGAAAATATTTTTTACACAAATAGAAAAGTTTTGTAGACTACCCACCTACTTTTTTTTGCTAATTCTAAAGTTCTAATGGCTTGGCCTATCTTTTCACAAACCGAAACCAATTGCTTTTAAATTTGTGAAGTTCAAATTTAAAATTAATTCATTACAAAAGCGACTTTTTACACAAATTTTGACTATAATCTATTTTCAAACATTGATGAATTTTTAAAATTATACGACTTGTCACTGGGCCGTAATATTTTAGTATGTTCTTCAGGACCATGATATCTATCAACATAAAAAGTTTCATCAAAAAATTTTAAACGGTTCGGACGATCTTTGTCTAAAACTAATAAGCACGATTCCCAAATAATATATTTTGAACTTGTAAAATCAAATCATAAGTTTTGTCTAAAACGTGACAAAAAATTTTCACCCGATTGTCGTACATATTTGAGAAACGATTGTCCTTATTGAGTTACATCGAATGGTTTTTGAATTTTCAAAATCAATTCTGCAGTTTTTGAGACAACGTTAAAGAAAGATGTAATTTTAATGATCGTCAAAAAAAACTGTTTTGTTTTTAAAATTAAACGGCTTGTCATAGGGTCGTAATATTTCAGTATGTTCTATAAGACCATGATATTAATCGCTAAAAAAAGTTGCAAAAACATCGTCGAAATATACTTCTTTGACAGTTAATTACAAGAAACGGCCTTGTCTATCTATTCCAAAAACTAACCAGCACGATTCCCAACCAATATCTTTTGAACGGTTTTTAATTTTCAAAATGAATTCATAATTGTAGCTAAAACGTAGACAAAATTTTTTATATATTTTTGCTAGTTACAAAGAAACGGTGCTAGTCCTCATCGGGATACATCGAATGGCTTCTAAATTTTTGAAGTCGGTTCAGTGGTATTGGTCACAAACACATACTTTTTTCAAATTTTGTCTCATTCGATTCAGAATGACTTGAAACGCCAAAAAAATATAAAGTTAGTAAATCGGATTTTGTAGCAAGAACTTAAAAAAACTGGCAATTTTTGACGATTTTTCAAAATTAAACGGCTCGCCTAAGGGTCGTAATATTTTAAAATGTTCTATAAGACAATGATATCAATCGTCAAAAAAAGTTACAAAAAATCGTCGAAATAAACTTCTTTGACAGTTAATTACAAGAAACGGCCTGGCCTATCTTTTTTAAAAACTAATCAGCATGATTCCCAACCAATATCCTTAGAACAGTTCTTAAATTTTTAAAAACAATTCAGAATTGACGTAACGTGAGCTGAAGCGTTGACGAAAATTTTGACACATTTTCAGTAATTACAAAGAAACGGCTCGGCCGATCGTCGTGCAAAACTTTTGAATGCTTGTCCTAGCATCGAATAGCTTTCAAAATTTTGAAATTTGTTCAGTTGAGCAAAGATCAACGAAATGTCAAAAATCTACTCACACACCCACACAAACATACTTTTTTCAAATTTTTTTTGCAACTCGAAATAAGCAAATCGTTTTTTTTATGAAAACATAAACATCTTCTTCAGGAAGATAAATATGCTAATTATTTTTCAAAACATCAATTTCAAATCCATTTTATTATTTTTTTCAAAAATCCAAACCACACCGCACATATTCTCACCATACACATACCCAACCTACACGTCCATATATCCACATATACGTAGTCTGCGATTCTCATCGGCCGCACGCGCGCCCCAACCGCCGTCGCTTTCAAACCGCCCTCCAGCACCCCACTCGCTCTGGGGGCCTAGCGCCGGGCGCTTCGCTCTGGTGTGGCGTTTCATAGCGCCCACCCGGGACGCCGGTGGTGCCCTCAAACCCATCGACACTCGGTCGGAAGGGGCGGCCGGCTGTAGCCCCCAGGCCATCTCTCGCTACGTGCCGTACTGGGGGGACGATGAGTCGGAGGGTTTGGGGCTACGAGAGTCGGCCGTGCGATGCGAACGATGCGAATGTTGGGAACGTTGGCTGTGTGCCGCAGTTCGTGACTAGTGAGCAGGTCGGCTTTAAAGCGACGGTACGGGCCGTGGCGCTACGGCGGTACGGCGGTGCGCTACGGGATATGGGAAACAGGGACGGAGTAAATGAAATTCTGGGAAAAGATATATAATTTTTTTTATATTTGTCACATGCACTATTTTTATATAATGCATGTAATCTTTTACTATCTAACTATTTCTTCATAAAGTTTTTTGTAACTTCAGGTGGTCGTTCATTTAATACAAATAAAACTAGTGGTGCATGTCATCGTGCCTTAAGGCAAATTGCTGGTACTTTACGTAGCAAAAATTAAGATTTAAGAAAAAAATTCAATTTTCTTAAAAATGAAGTGTTTTGGAAATTTTAAAATTGTTCGAAATTTTGTATCCGCACACACACGCACCCACATACATTCATTTTTTCTAAGGTATGTCAAAATATTCAGAAGGCCTTGAAACGTAAAGATATATAAAAATTTTCATTTTTGATTATTTTGCGATTATTATAACTTACCCTACGTGATCTTAATATTACAAAATGGTTTCAATATTAAACTACAGTTTTTGTCAGAACTATTAATAGCTCAGTGTCAATATTAAACTACAGTTTATTTTGCAACTACTATGATTGTTAACTTATTTATTAACTTCCCGTAGGGTATGTTTTAAGTAATCACAAAAAAATCGAAAATGATTTTTTTATATCTTTGTTTCAGAAGTTTCTGAACATTTTGGAATACCTTAGAAAAAATGGGTGTCTGTGTGTATATGTATGTGTGTGTGTGTTTGGATACAAATTTTTGTCGACGATTTTGGGAACAGGAATCAACCGGTTTGAATAATTTAAAAATTTGTATAGTTAAGGAGACGTGCTGTTTAGTTTTTAGCAAAGTCAGGTCTAGCCGTTAGACTGCGACGCGGCGCTTACGCGCTTCGATAATTCTTCTTCATGCATCATAAGCAGCGTGATTGCTTTAAATATTTAGTTTTTTTAGATAGTTTAAAATATTTCAAAATATAAAAATAAAGTATTTTTAAAAACAAATATTTTTTCAAAAAAGTCCATTTTTAATCAAAAATTTTAAAATTCTCAAATATTAAATTTTTCAAAGTTTAAACAAATAAATTAATCTTTATTAAAAAATAAATTTTTGGTGTGCCATACACCACTTGTTTATTGATTTATTTCTAAAACTACTTGGAACTTCTGGTTGTACATTTAATACAGATAAAATATTTCAAATCGTTTTAAAATTGAGTCCACATTTATCGTCACTACTATTTATTTATTTATTTATTTATTTATTTATTTATTTATTTATTCATAAGCAAGCCGTAATCAATAATAATAGATATTATCTTAGGCCCTTGTCAATTTATAGAACAGTAATCTTCGATCGTTTCTGTTACGAGTTTGTTTATCATATTTTTTTGTAATATAAATATTCTTTTAAATTCATATAAGGTAGAGCGGGACTTAAAGTTTCGCGAGTAAAAAGGTTGACCACCATTATCTCGACATCAAGATAAGTATAGTAATATACTATTTTAAAGTATATTGGGGCAAAAGATATGTAACCATCCATCGCATTAAATCGGGCGACGTCGGTAACACTATATAAACAATCAGTTCATCTTTTTTAAAAAAAATATTTTTACTATTTGTCAATGATACTATTATAAAGTGGAGGGCAAAAGTTGTGTAAGCAATTATTACATTGTCAATTTGTTTAAGAAAATTTTTTTTTTTTGATAGAATTTTTGGTTTTGAGTACTGTTACATAGTTCAAGAGTAAATTATACTATTGTTCAAGTGAAGTATGCTATTTTTTATTGATACTATTTTAAAGTAGAGGGAAAAAGATCTGTAATAAGCCCTCACATTATCAATTCATTAAAGCAAATACTTGGTTTGTTGCTAGAATGTTTGGTTTTAAGTGCAGTTGCTTAATTTACGAGTAAAGTATACTATTTTAAAGTAGAAGGCAAAAGATGTTTAACCAACCATCAAAATGTAATGTCGTCGATGTTTCCTCAAAAATGACTTAACCGATTTCAAAAATATAAAAGCCGTTCGATTTAACTTCGCGACGATCGGCCGATCCGTTTTCTTTGTAATTACACAAAAAGTGTAAAAAACTGCCATTTTTAGCATATTTAGCTCTGTATCTCCGAAACCGCTGGACCTGCCTTTGCGAAAAACTAATCACCCCTTTTCCTCATCATTACGATATGAATGTTTTCTGGATCATTCAAATCGGATGCTTCGAACTCTCAAAAACTCGATTTCTATTTTCTGCACTCTTTGCTCCGTATCTCCGAAATGCCTAGACCAGCCTTTGCCAAAAACTAATCAGCATATCTCCCTATCAATAGGAATCTGAATGTTTTTTGAACCATTCAAATCGGTTGATCCGTGCGCCCGGAAACGTGCAAGAATAATTGTATGCCAAAATCTTCAGAAACCTTTAAAACGTCGAGAAATGTAAAAATATTCAATTTCGATTTTTGGTCGATTACAATAACTTGCCCTACGGGAAGTTAATAATATCAACAATTATGTACATGATATATGTAATAGTGCCAGTATTTTCTTAATATTACAAATGCTTTATATTTCACAAAATAATTTATTAAGTCTTTTAAAAAAAATGTTTCGACGTTGTTCATTAAATTTAACATAGCGATAAAGTTCATGCACTACGAAAATTGGTTGAATTATATAAATTAATTAAAATTTGGAATAATAAGTTACAATTTTAGGGCATACAAGCACGTGTCTGTGCACTATAATTAATATAATTACAGATATTATAAATGTGTTTGAAAGATATCAATTCGAAATCGCATGGTTAAGATTTAAGTGAAAGTGAAAACTTCATTGTCGAAATAAACATTTAAAAATTTTATCCAAATGATTAAAGTCAATTAATACACATTTCATGCAGTTCATGCAACTTGCCTTAAGACAAAATACCACTTACAACTAGTTTTCTCAACTTTCATCCCTATTTCGGCCCTTTCCGACGCGGCGTTTCGCATGGAATAGGGCGTCCGCTTAAAGGGGATGTACCTCGACGCTTCCGTCGTAGTTTTTTTTTGGCGATGAAAATAAAAATGGGGAAAAAAAGTTTTAACGACCGCATATGAATATTTATTCATATCAATCGTAATAATAGACTGATTGATAATGAGGTGACGGCTTTTGGTGGCGTAGAATACTTTATTACATTTCCCAATGATAATGGAATTGTAAAAGATAGTTTTTAAGGAAAATTTTAATTTTTATAAATTATTGGTAAATATATATATATATATATATATATATATATATATATATATATATTTAAGAGAAGCGATAAGTTATTCAATTTGCTTGAATTTGTTTGGAGAACTTTGGCAGATTATAGGGCAAAGTTTTAACTAGTTATCTTGTTAGTTTTGATATTCTACAAATATAATAATTTTACTAATTTAATATTTATTTATTTGATCATATTTCATTTAGATTCATTATGATTAAATAAAATTATTTTAAATGAAGAGAGTTTTGAAATATAAATATACTAGGATTTTTATTACTTATAATTTCTTAAGATAAATATTATGGATTTTTATATAATATAGAATCAAGTAGGTTTGATAAGTTTTAGTAATTTGGTAATTATTAGTATGATTTTCATTTTGTAGTATGGTTTAAAATACATAAATTGAACAATATTATAATATACCAAATATTGAATATTTCAATATTTTAGTAAAAAATAGTGATAAAATACATACAAATTTATATAAACAATATCAGAAAATAAAGTGATATTATTTAAATTTAATTAATATTTTAGATAAAAAATGTGGAACTTATCTATGCGTAAAAATGCGTAAATTAGTACAGAGCAAGTACTTTAAAGTGAAATATTTAAAGATAAATGTATTTTATATATAGTTGCATTTAAATTGTAAGTTTTACCTAATAACCTTGTTAATTTTGATTTTCTACAAATATTATAAATTCACTACTTCAATTAGAATTTCAATTAAAATTATAATATTTAATTCAATTTTTTTCAAATAATTTTAGTTAAAGATAATTTTGTTATATATGTCAAAACTCTTTTCCTCTGTTTTCATTAGTAAAAATATCTTTGATTTAGTTTAATATAGTTAGGTATTATGAAAGAGTTTTAAGGACAATTTTTAGAAAATTTTAGATAGTTTATTAAAATTTAATATAATTTCAGGTAAATTATATATCAAAATATAATTTTTTTATAGAAATATAATAAAATTATTTAATTCTAGTGCATGAGATTCTCTTCTTAGTATCTGTAATATAATATAAAATATTATATGGTTTTGATAAGCAAACATTAAATTTTTATATTTGCATATTTACTGTGCAAAGTAAAATACTTCTTAATGGAAGGAAGAAAGTTTATGAGCAATACAATTTTTTCCAAATTATTGTAATAAAAAAATAATGCTTTGTTTTTAATATCAAACTGAATAGTATTAGAATAATAAAATTTATTCCTTTATTTTTTGTATTTGAATTTGTAAAGCATATTTTTTGGTCTTTTATATTTTAATTCATACTTCATAACTCAATTTAATCTACATCCATATGTACATTAAATGTACAATTTATTTTATAAGTCTCAGAAACTATGGAAGATATAAACTTTGAATTTTCAAAAGTCTTAGTCTGTGGCCTAAAAAAATATTATAGCAAAAAAGACTTAAAACTTGAACTAAATAAGAAAAAGTTGAATCATTAAATATAAAACTATTAAAATACGAAAGTTACAATACATTTATAAAGTCTCAGAAGTGCTAAAACTTAAAATTTGAACTAAGTGAAAAAAAGTTAGAATACGGTTAGAATATTTACAATAGTCAATTTATAAAATGATAAAATGGTCATAAGATTTAACTTTTAGAAAATGCCTTCCAAAATTATTACAAGACAGAAACTTGAAACGTGAACTAGATTAAAAGCCTAAAATCATCAATTATATGTTATGAATTTTCAAACATTAACGATTATCTCTTGATAGTGAAGTTGTAAGAATCAAAGTGATGGCTGGTTATATATCTTTTGTCCTCTACTTTCAAATATTGTTATTAAAAAATTCTCAAATTCACTTGTTTTAGAAAAGGTTAAATATTTAAGTTATGAAATGTTAAATAAATTTGAAATTACATACGCTATTATATTTTAAATTAAAAACAAACGTTACAATTTTGCTTATTGGTTATTGACAATTAAATGTTTAATAATTGAAAATTTAATTGCAGTCTTGGGCATTATATTTGAATATAATTTGTAGAAATTTTATATATTCTTACAAGTTAACTATAATTTTAAAATGGGATTTTGAACTCTATGTTGGAAAAAAATAGTTATATTTAAAAATCTTAAGTTAGTTATATTATAGTAAATATAACAACTATGAAAATAATTAAAACCTAAAGTTAACATCTCAAATTTTATTATTATAATTAAAATATCCGCGAACCTTCAAGCCCAGCTCCACCTTATAATAATATCATATATGAAAAAGCACCGATGACTATTTTTGCCTCGTCTTAACATTTTTTTTTTATTATTTGCTACTAAATTCACAATTGTTTAGTTACGGACATTTAGCAAATTTGTTGATTTACAATTGTTAGCCGAAATAAGGAAATTGTCACATAATGACATTGTCACAAAGGATATTGTAACATAAAAAAAATTTAAACACCATAATATTTTGTGCAATTAATTTTATCACCAAAGTCATATTATTTAACCAAAGTATTATTTAATGTTACTTAATTATCATAGTTTTTTATAAAGTAACGTGTATGTATGTGTATGTATTTATGTACTTATATGTGAATGTGCATATATGATTATGTATGTATAGGTATGCGTAGTATATGAGTATATATGTATGTATATTAGGGTGGTCTTAAAATGGTCATTTTCGAATTTCCTTGCTCCCAGGGGTTCAAATGGTTCAAATTCAATCAAACTTTGTATGGGGAAGATCAGGAAAAAATTTTGAAAAATTTAAAAAAATGTTTAGGTATAACTTAGCGACAAATGAATGAGTTTTTTTATTCATTCATTTGTTTGCTAACTACATCTAAAAAACATTTTTCAAATTTTGAAAAAATTTTCCATGATCTTCCCATACAACGTTTGATTGAATTTGGAAACCATGGAAAACATTTTTCCATGCTATTTTCATACAAAATTGATTGAATTGCGCTCTACTAAACGATAATCTTAAGAGCTAAAACTTTCAGAGAATTGTTTTTTATCTATTGGAACCATTTGAGCCCCTGGGAGCAGGAAATTCGAAAATGACCATTTAAGGACCACCCTAATGAATCTGTATGAAAGTAGATGTGTATGTTATGTATGTATATATATATATATATATATATATTATATATATATATATAAATATACAAGTAATGAATTAGCATATTATATTATAAAACTGTATAAAGCCGATTGGCGTATAATTAAATAAATAAATAAATAAATAAATATAATAATGACATGTTGGAAAAGCAAATCAATAGTTTTAACCAAATGATGATAAAAATGCTTTTATCTTACCATTTCGTGGTATTTTCCTATCGGCGCTAAAATTTAGCTTGAAACACTAAGCGCACCTATCTAAATTGAGAATGCAGTCTGGAAACTCTAATCTTGAGAAATTTGGGTCTCGAAACGGCCCAAAAGCATCAGCATAGTAGTAGAGAACAACTCTGCACGTCCATAGTCCACATTATATATATATATTTATATATATATATAAATGTATATAAATACATGTGCCCAGCTAGGTTTCCTGGGCGCTCTCGCAGAATCCTAGACCCGTGCTCCACCGACGGTTACTCGGGCGCCCGCCGCCGGTGCACGATTTAGAGGAGACCGGGGTAATGTGGGATAGTTTTGAGGTGTTGCTTAAAGAGATATGACGATTTGGAATGGATAACTTGTGAATAGTGAATTGTTGTTTGACGAAAATATTTAGAAGTTGTTGAAAGTGGCATTTAGCCTTGAGGCAAGTTGCATGAACTTTCCGAAATATGTTATATTGACTTAATCAATCAAAATTGAAATTTAGATATAGATAAAATTCAAACCATTATTTGAAAATCAAGTTTTCGCTTTCATCAAAACATTCGATTTCCGATGGATATATTTTAAACGTATTGATAATATGTAATTATATTATTTATTGCACAGACACGTGCTCCTATGTCCTAAAATGTAGTTATTATTCCCAAATTCTAATGAATAACAATGGTTTACTCATCACATAACAAAAGCACTTTTGACACAAAATCTGTAATATATTTTCAAACTTTGATGAATTTTTAAAATTAAACTACTTATTGCCGTAAGGAAGTAAAATTTCAGTGCGTTCTTGAGGACTATTATATCTATCAACATAAAAAGTTTCATCAAATTTTTTTACAACAGTTAATTTGGAAGAAACGGCTCGGCCAATCTTTGTCCCTAATCAGCAACTAATCAGCACGACTCCCAAATAATCTTTCGAATAGTTTTTGAATTTTAAAAATCCATTCACGATTGGGGCAAAATGTGGAAAAAAATTTTACAACGTTTTGCTAATTATAAAAAACAGCTTTGGTGAAGGTCGTGCAAATTTGTCAATGGCTTGTCCTTATCGTGTTACATCAAAGGTATTTTAAATTTTTGAAATTAGTCGAGCTGCTTACCAGGGGCGTAACTACCGCCGTATCAACCGTATCAAAAATACGGGGCCCCGAGCCAGGGGGGCCCCAACGAGCGTAATTAGAAAGCAAAACAATTTTTTTTTTAAAAATTGAATCATTTTAACGTAG
Organism: Ctenocephalides felis; assembly: GCF_003426905.1. NCBI lineage: Eukaryota > Metazoa > Arthropoda > Insecta > Siphonaptera > Pulicidae > Ctenocephalides > Ctenocephalides felis. The sequence goes on along the minus strand of NW_020537920.1, from coordinate 904 downwards.
TTTGCATTTTCGTTTGTTATCGAGAGATAAACTAAAACATGTAAGCTAACGCTTTAAGAGAATTATTTGCTATATTTCTGCAAGATCTAGCAATCAATTCAATTAGTAAAGTTTTGCACATCCGAGAAGTTTTTATTCTCATCAACAAATCTATAAAACTAATCCAGTTTATACTTCTTTATCGAAAATTGGAATTTGGAATTTTCTAGTTATATTTATATATTTTTTATTTGTTTTTGTTACTACTGAATTGTCTGCAGGACGGGTATAGTTAGATTTTGATAAATATGATCAACTAATCATTTCAGATTCTTTCTTTACTGTTTCAAATTATTAGTTTCATTTATAAAATTTCACAATATGACAATTTGAATACGTAAGACTGTGCAAATTAAAACATGAAAATTTAGTGAATTTGTTTGCTAAAGAAGACAAAATATTTTGCAAAAAAGATGGATTGCAATAAATATTTCAAAGAACAAAAGGCAAAACAAAGGTAATATAGCGTTATTATGATGAGTTATTACAAAGTTATTATGATGAGTTATCACAAGATGAGAGAATTTGGACCCGAAACCTTATTTAATGTATATATTGCTGTTCGGATATATTAATTTCACAAACCAAACAAAGATTATTTCATTTATTAGTCTTTTTGAAATGAAGAATTGATAAACTTTCCGGAAAAAAAATGTCTCGACTGAATTACTGTAAAGAAATACTATAAAAATATCCATATATAATGACCTTAGATGACTCTAGAAAATAAGTTTGAATTCAAAAATCTAAGAAATGTGATGGATGCATCCAGTTTTCTCAACGAAATAACAGCATGCATTTTTTTCTTAGCCCTTCCAGTTAAAATCGCAACTGCTAAAAGAAATTTTTAAAATTAAAACTAAAA
>NW_020537919.1:27672-48400 GCF_003426905.1 Ctenocephalides felis | reverse complement strand
GGTAAAATTGTCAATATAATTAATGTGGCTTTCTGTTCAAAAACAGAATCAATTAGCAATAATAGGTGAAGAATTTAAAGTGAAAGAAGATTTGTATGACCATCCATGCAAATCTAATTGGGGAGTATATGATGAGTGAAACATCAGATTTATTAAATGACCCATAACTAAATTATTCAAAAATATGTTGTATTTCCTCTTAATACAGATGTTGGGGAATATTCCAATGGATTCATTGGAGTGATCCATACATTATCATATTTTATAAACTATTTTTTTCAGGCAATTATCAGTCATAATAAAAACATTTTTTTTATAGATGATTAATAATACCAAATACTATGCTTAAAAGAATAATAATAAATAGTAATGAATAATGTTTTCATTCTATTTGCAATCTTAACGAAATAACGAAATTTTTAACTGCGAGCATGAGACTTGGGTTGCATATTTTTTAATTTAATTTATTTTTATTTAAGAAAGTACTAATGCATTTCAATATAACTTCGAAAACTTCACGACCATGCGACAAGCCACGACTGTCAAAATCTTTGGCACATCTTTGACAATCGCGCAGCATACTCAATATGCCTAAAATGAGGTGTGAAGTTTGCTGCATTATATGTCAGAAATGTTTCACTTTTGCTGCATGCTCAATGGGATTTTATCGTTATTATGTTTTATTTTGTGATTAATCTGACTCTAGTTTATCCATTCCTCTTCCGGTGTGTTTTTGGTTTCCTTTTTCTGTTATTTTGTGAATTATTTATGTTTTTTAGTATATGTTTTATTTTAATCGTGCGTTTGCCATAATTATTATAGAAAATAATTATTTGTTTCGTTAGTATTTTTATTACTTTTTTCAATTCTATATAGGTTAAGTTAGGTTAAGGTATAATTAAGGTATTTTTATTTACTGATTACTTTATATCTCATCAACATTTTTCACTATTTAGATAGGTTTAGAAGTAGGTATTATTGCAGATTTTTATTATTATTCATATAAGAGATATGTTTTTATAGGTTACCTTAGGTTACATTAGATTTGCTTAGATTAAATATTCGATAGATTTTCATAGTTTTTTAGTTACTTTCTTTATTATATTCTATTTTCTACATAAGTTTTATTCTAATAATAGGTTACGTTTACATCAATTATTTTAATAATACATTACGTTAGGTTTAGGTTATTTTTTCATTCAGCATGAAAGAGAAAAAGCATGTGTTCATTGCTCCAAACTTTTTCCTGTAGTAGTTCGCTTTCCCGCCACATCAGATTAATACATGGAAAACAGCCAAAAAACGGTTTTACAGAAATTTTCAATGTAACATTTTGCCCAAAGATATTACATACTCCTTTTTCTTTGCAAAGGCACATTAAAACCTTTCATTGATCATTTCCCAATATTTCTCGAAGCGATCAAATATGCACTACTATATGAAAGAGATGTTTTTCAACAAAGGAATCGAAGGCTGTGTGGTCATATACTTTCCACGAGACAGAGATATCCACAGCATCCACACAAGAAGTAGGACAGTACTGCCAGACAATATTACGGAGGTCAAGGAAAGTAAAAAATGGAATGTGCTATCAACGACTGCTGATGTTGCACCATACGTGGTACGGCTGAACCGTGCAACATGCTTGAGGTGTGAGCCATGCAAAATATGTTTCCATACATTTGCAAAAACTATTCCCATCTGACACTGGGTTTAAACGTCGGCTTCTAGAAAAGGATATAAAAGAAAAATCAGAGCACTTCAGTATTCAGAGCAATTCAAGAATAGGGGAAATTGAAAACCATGCAAATAATAATGGATTTTCTGACAAAATGAAGCACATGGGATATGAAATTAGAAAATTGTAGAAAGTGGCGTGGGTCTTGAAAAGTTAAAAGTTGAAACATATTTTACTGATCTTTTCGAAGATCTATCAACATTTGGGATCATGCTTATTAAAGCCGGTCACAGACGTAACTGTAAGCATGTGCAACTGAATGAATGCGCAAAACATAACCTAAAAATATATCTTTGTGATAATTGATATTATTTTTTACTGAATTATTTGTGATTAGTCTATTACTGTAGGTCATATTTTTTTATCAAAATTAGTGCAGAAATGGATGACGATTTTATGGCCATGTCATTTGTATGTGCCCCAAAAAAATGGAAAATAACTAAAAGGAGGTCTATTTGGTGCAAGGAATGGCTAAGAAAAAGGGAACTGTTTTCGCATATAAATCTATTAAATGAATTCAAAGTAGCGCCAAGGGATTGGCACAATTTTCTTCGCATAGACAAAGAAACTTATTTAAAACTGCTAAAGATGGTTTCACCTCTAATTAGAAGACAAGATACTATTATGCGTAAAGCTATTTCGCCACACAAAAGGTTGACGACAACATTAAGATTTCTTGCTTCTGGAAGGAGTTATGAGGATTTAAAGTTCACAACATTAATATCTCCTCAGGCATTGGGTGTAATTATTCCTGAGACGTGTGAAGCTATATCTAAAGTACCGGAGAAAATTATTTCAAAGTGAGTATAAAAGTCAGTATGCTGTGCGTAACTATAGGGTGGCGTGGGTGGCAAATTGCCACGGGCCCACGACCTAAGGGGGCCCCAGCCCAGGAAACCGGGGACTCGGAAATACATTTTTACGCTGTACATAAATTTTATTTCACTTGAAACTTATATTTTATATTTTTTAAGTTCAAAGTCGGAGGTAATTATTACCAGGCTTGCATCAAACTCTCATTCGGGCGATTGATGGCAAACACATAGACATTATTCCTCCTAGTGGAAGCGGATCTTATTATTATAATTATGAATGTCCTCATAGTATGGTGCTACTTGCAATAGTGAATGCAAAGTACCAATTCATCGTGTGTGACTTTGGAATTAAGGGCAGGATATCAGATAGAGGTGTACTCCAAACAACCGAACTCTATGACAAGCTCCAGAAAAATGAATTGGAGATTCCATCACATGAACCAATCAAAAATATTTCTGAAATACTGCCATACGTATTTATTGCTGATGATGCTTTTGCTTTGAGAACGAACATGATGAAATCATTCCGTCAGTCAGATCTTACTTCAAAAGATAAAAAGATTTATAACTATAGTGTTTGTAGAGATAGACGCATTGTGGAAAATGCATTTGGTATATTGGTTTCTAGATTTAGAATATTTAAAACACCAATAAATGTCGAGCCAAATAACATTGATCAGCTGCAAATTTGACTTGCCACAAGCAGGGTTCATTCCAATATTTTTCTATGAAGACTTCCATGATCTCTCTGATTCCTCCTTCTCCATGTTGGTTTACATAAGACATATTTTCCTTTAATTTTAATAAGGCAATATAGCATGTGTATATAAACTAAACTATGCAAGTTATAATCATTATGATAAAAATATTTTTAAAATAAAAAAATATAATGTTGAATAATAACATAACCTATATAAAATTATAAATATGATAAAAACATACTTGAAAATTATCCTGATTATCACAACGTTCATGTATCTGAATATGAATATATGTATATGAATATGTACTCGTATATAATCTTTGAATTTGAATCAAAAAGTTCCATTGTGTAAACCATTCACGATTTGCACAACGAATAGTTTTGTCGTTGACTTCTTCGGGCCCTTTCTGGCAACACAAAATGATGCAAATATTATGATTATTATATTGAAAGGTTCGCACGGAATCAGCACTTTTTTGCATCAAGATGATATGCTTTTAGTTGATCGTAGATTTCGTGGATCAGCAGGTTATGTATATGAATCCAGAAAGATAACTAAGCTCCGATGGGTTGTCGAAGCAGTGAACGGCAATATTGTACAAAGATAACGATTTCTTCATCATACACTAGAGAATAAAGCACTGCCTAAAGTGAAAATATTGTGTAAAATTGTTGGTTTTCTACATAATAAGTATGAAAAGCGGCTGTCATCAGATGGAGATTTGGCGGATGAAGCTATCAATTACATGAATATACGCAACATACCAAATACTTTATCAAATGAAGTCATTGAAAAAAGAGTAGGCGAGCGACAACACTAGAACTTTTTCAGCCGGATTGTCTATTAGGATTCCCACACTTAAATGAACAAGAACTCAAAATTCTATTTACAGGCTCCTGCCAGTTATCCCAAGCGGTATCCTATCTGGCTGAAATGTTAAATAATGACAGTCAACCAAAGATATATTTTGCGAAAGAAAATTCTAATATAATTATAATGAATATTCGATCACGGCATGTTAATAGGAAAACCTATAATGTCTATATAGAGTATACACCACGCGTAACCGTGGACTAGTAGAACCAGTTGTCCTAACGGATTAAGGACTGTTGGTTGCTGCTCTCACAGTTCTGCGATTATATATTATTTTTCATATGCAAGATATTTATCGCAAATTATACGCCCGTCTGAAATACTATCTAAAATATTTATCACTGAAAAAACCTCAGTTTCTATAGACAATGATAGCGATTATGATCAAAAGTATCTTAATTCACTTCCATATCAGTATTGATAGGTATAAAAACCATACACTTATATAATATTTTCATTATTTTGTTAGTTATTTTTGTTAATGAAAATAAAATATTAAACATAAAATGTGCATGTACAATGTATAGAACAAATAATATCTAAATTTATAAGCATTATCTTATATATAAAAATAGAGCTGTCTTTCAAATGTCCGAATAAAACTCGAAAACGGCTGAATGGATTTGGCCAGTCTTAGTCTTGAAAAATTCGTGCCAATCCAGAGATTGTCCAAAAGGTGAGATATTATATCAAAATCGCGTAGAAACTTTACATTTTTAATTTGAAAATTTTTGTTGATGCGTAATGCAAATAAAACAATGGACGGTGGCTAATACTTGAAATGTCAAACGTTTTTGACAGATGATGTTCGATTATGTTTAATATGATGTTTAGGTGAATATTATTTAATTATGATTAAATTGTAGCAAGTAGTTTTGTTTGTAGTTTTATTTACATACAAAAACGTTAGTAAACGGGCCGCAAGTGTTACTAGAAACTCAAAATATCAACTTTTTTGAAATGTTAATATGAAAATGCACTTTTTGGCATATTTTTCTCAAACACGGTGCTCTGAAAGATTTCATTTGTATAATTATATACTCATTGGTATTTATAAAGCATTTTCTAGGTTATATTATTTTTTATTCATGTTATTCAAATTCAAAACCTAAATTTGGTATCGATCAAAGGGACATTTTGCCTAATAACATTTTTCCAGTTATAATTTCGCAGAATTTATCGAAGAATAGATAGTATTATATGAAGGTCCGGGGTTAAAAAGGTCCGCCGGCGATGTGTAAAAAACCAGTTCAACCAAAAAATTGTTCGTTTGAAATGTGTTATTTGTTGTGATATAATTGGTTTTCTTTTCATAATATAGTGTTCTGTAATAACATGATCATACGTGCTTTTAATAAAAATATGAATTCATTGTTCAATGTTGATCAAAGTCCAAGATCTTCGTATGAATGCGAAAGTGCGCCATCCCGAATTATCACGTCAAATACAATATATAAAGAGTCAAAATTATTTGTAAAAACTAGTGATGTCTTAGCCAAAAGTCTAGCCTAGTGATGTCTTAGCCAAAAGTCTAGCCAAAATGTCTTAGAGTGTCTTAGATAATCTAAGTGGAGATTATGTCTGTGAACTTAAGAAATAAATACAGTGTAAAATATTAAAAGTGGATTTTTATTGGAAACCAGAAGCTTGTCTCTTCCAGCGAATACCTTATTTAAAGTACCCATCACTCTGAAGAGAACTCTCATCAAACCAGTCGATCAAACATTATTCCTACTGCTCGACCCAAGGCATCAAGAAAGGTTGGACGGACATTATTACCATATCGTATAGAGAAGCTACTACAGTAACCAATATCCAGGACTGTGGATCTTTCAACAAACGGACCTCCAACCCATACCTAAGCCTTACTACCAACACCTTATTTCATTTCATGGTGGCAGCGGTGGGATTTCCTTGTAGTGAAGTGTTAGTTTTGTGAATTGTGCTTGGTGAATTCTGGATCCGATTTTCTTCGCACCCAGAGGCGGCAGGATCATTAAAGTAAGCAGAGTATCCAGCAAGCAGCAAGACCAGGACTAACACGAGGAACTAAAGGCACCAAAGGTGGCAGCATTACCGAGATAAACTACGCAGACAGAACTACGCAGATCGACGCAGACTTCTTGACTAAGGCTCACTCCCCAAGTAAGAAAAACCAATCCTTCAACATATCCAGACCAGAACATCATAGTCGTCAATTTTTCGGTTTCAGTGTTTTGAGTCAGATTTTCGACTGTGTATTCTTCGGATTCTTCTTCAGTAGATTTGAACGTGTTGTCTATGCCGTCATATTTTCTTATATTTTTAAAAATCATAGTATTTTCATAGTTCAAAGCATCGTAGCTATCGTTGTGTTCGCCTTGGTTAATATCTTCATAAATTCCATTTTGTCTGAAACTAGTTTTTTCTTCATATATTGATTTTTGGCGAATTTTTTCACATTTTGAAATGTGGTGTCCTCTTTTCCTGCAATATCTACACACAACGTAGCGGTTATATTGTTTGCCATAGGTGATATTTAAGTACTTTTCCTCTCTGATGGCAATATTCTTAGCATACTCAAGATTTTTTGGTTTGGCTCCTTTAACAATAGTTTTTATTTCCAACTGGAGACCTTCTATGAAAACAGCTAGAGCTAAATCGCAATATGAGGCATAATATGTTTCCTTTTTTGAAAAATAACATTCAATATAAATTAACATTAGCAGATCATCAATTCTCAGCAAATTTCTCCGTTGATTCATTATTTCTTCTTTTCACTGTAGCTAATTCATAATGTAAATCTGTAATTGATCGGGAATCTTTGAATTTATTAATTAAAATTGGTTTAATATCTTCCCATAACTTATAATCAGACCACCTTATGCAATTAAATGCTGATCCATATAATCTACTAAGAGCAATTTTAGATATTATTTCATATGTTTCAAAATTAACATCTTCTAAAATTGAATCTACTATGCCCATATATCTAAAGAGATTATATAAATTACCATCAAATTGAGGTATACTTTCAACGGCTGCCTTGATTCTGATTTCTCTTATGGCCTCACTATACTCAACATCTTGCATAAATCCTGAAGAAATGGGTTCCATCTCGAGAGAGTGATGTTGTCCAATTTGCTTATTGTGAATTCGATGAGTCAATGTCCAATCCTGTCGTAGTCACTGTTGTTGCTCCAAAATTGTTCTCTTCGGTAGGCGCCACCATCCCCCAAGTTATGCTGCGAATGGTCCTCCGGTTTACCAACTTGTGGCGGCTATTTAACTCGATGTCCCCAGATGAAAGTTCTTCAGCACTGCGAGGGAAAATTTCCGCTAAGCCACCATGAACTATATTTGTGGGGTTGTTGTATCACTTATTTTATTATGGGAGGTTGTTTAGTTGGTAGCTGGAGCTGAGCGGTTGATAAGATAAAACACTAGTTCTTTGTTGATCTTGATATTTTATTGTTTACTATTTTTACAATTAAGTAATTTGTTCGATAACCTTTTGGTTATCGATGATCAGAGACTACATTTTTTTTAAGTATCTCAACAGTAAGCCTGACTTGACTCCTGACTTCTGACTTGAGTCCTCACTTCTGACTTCTCCTGACTTCTGACTGCTTAACTACTTCTTATATACTAAATAATTGAATACAAAACGTGATTCCAAAATCTAACAGCAAGGCCGGAAGAACTTCGGATAACCTTCAAATAGCACGTAGTGCTTTAATAAAAACAATAAATAATAAATTATATTTGTGATTACAGAATAACCTCCCCCTTCAAAGGTTTTTCGTCCTCGAAAAACACTAAAAAGAAAAAAATTGAAAAAAATGAGTTCCATCTCTTCCTCCGCCCTTAAGAAAACTTTTGTCCTCAAAAGTGTTATTTCTGTTAGACTTCGTTTACAAACAATTAGGCTCTAAAAAGAAAACCATTAAAACATTTATACTTTGAATTAATTGAAAAAGAAAAAAAATGCATAAAATTACATATACTTTTTACTTACAGTTTATTATTTTACCATGTATATGACCTAATAGCATCTATACCTATAAAATTTAACTTAATCAGCAATCAACTGCAATAAATGGTCTTCGATTATGCAAAAACATTACTGAAATGTAATAAGTTATTTATTGAAGGTAAAATAATAACATAAAGACGATAAAGACATTAATAATAAAAGAAAAAAAGAAATAAAATATTAATTGGATAAAAAGACAATTAAGTCAAAATAAAAAAAAAATATCTATAAATATCATTGTTTCAAAATTACTATGCTCCCAAAATTTTGCTTACTAATCAAAATTGGGGAGAATTTGCCTTGAAACCTGATAACCCGCATAATGTTTTTGTTTACTAAACAATACGAGCTGTTCTGTTTATTATTGCCTTGACTTCAGTTGACCTCGTATTTCTTTCGGTATTTATAATTATATAATTTTTGCAATCGGGGTAATGTCATAGATTTAAATTTGCTTGTCTTCTTACTATGAGTTGACGATGATACCAACTTTTTGCTGCTCGGACTTCGTAAATTTGCAAATTCTTTATTTTTAATTACATTTATATTCTTGTCGTCGAACACGTCTATTGTGGCTGCTAAATCATTTTTTGATAGTTTCCATTGTGGCGGTATTTTTCTTATAACATGTATTTTGTGCTCCTTGACCTCTTGTATACTTTTTTCTATAATTTTGTCGTTAATACGACTTCTTTTAATATGCTTCTTCTTTTTCTTTTTCTTTTTTGTTTCATTGGAAGCAGTTTTTATTTCTTCTTCATTAATTATTTTCATATCTTCTTGTTTGTTGTATATTTCTTCCATTTCTGGAACCACATCTTGGATTTCTTCAAATTCAGCCATTCGTATGTTCAAATTTTCTTCATCTTCAAACTACGCAGACAGAACTACGCAGATCGACGCAGACTTCTTGACTAAGGCTCACTCCCCAAGTAAGAAAAACCAATCCTTCAACATATCCAGACCAGAACATCATAGTCGTCAATTTTTTTAAGATTTTATTTGTCAATTAGAATATAAATAATAATATTTTGTCAATTTGAATTTTTTTATGTATTAGGATTTTGGTTGTACTTGGGTAACGTTTTTGTAACAATGGGCAGTTCGATTATTGTTCACACACCACTATTATTTTGTTGACTTCACGTAACCATCAAGGTTAAGTTCAAGTTAATATTGTTAACTAAGCATTTTTTAACAAAAACAATTACGAGCATTGCCAGGTCCGAATTTCATAACAGAAATATTTCAAAGTAAAATAATTGTAAAGATTAGTAACAAAGTCATCAAGTGATAATATAAAAGACTCAGAAAGTAATATTGAAAAGTTAGTGACTCTAGTTAATGACTTTGAGTATCCTATCAAGAGTAAATTTACATCTGTTGATCTTTTTATAACGTCGCGATTTTTAATGTGGCTTTAAATGCCAGTATAAAGGCGAAATGCCTAAAGGATTTAGTGTAGCCATTGTGCCACTTTTCAGGCGATAGTGCCAATCCTTCATTTCAGATAGCCTAATATTAAATTGTTCAAAAGAAACAATAGGTATCTGACAAATAAATAATTAATCAGGGTAGGAAAAACCCGAATGGAGACTCGTAAGGTTAGTGAAAACCGCGAGATCTTAAATATATTTGACGTAATTTTGATGACTTATAAGAGACTCATGAATCCGCGGGAACGAGTCAATAAAATCTTTCAAATAAATTTATTTCGTTATTTTCATTTTAGGACCAAAACACGCTCGTTGATTTTGTCGATATTATTAAATATTGCATGAGAATAAAGTCCAACTATTAATGTTGAGTATAGAAACAAATTTATAATATTACATAAGCATGAAATTTTAATCTTGAATATTACATTAAATGAACTCCGAAGTTTGGTGTGAAAATAATTGAACTTAAAAACGCAAATTTCAATAATAATTAAATTTAATCAACTGCCCACAACACAAAATGTTACAGAAATGAAGGGGATAAATTTAAATTAATGTCAATAATAGCAATGTAACTATCCCCATAGAATAGAATCATAAAAATTGAAAAAAAAAAAATAGAAAAATAGTAAAAGTCCATGTTTGAATTATTGATACAAAATGATTTCATTTTAAATTAAATTCAATTTATTAGCGTATATTGAACGTGCAATATTTCCTAAATTTTCTCTACAATTATATTAAAGTTTATTTTGAAAATTAATAAGCAATCGAGTAAATTTGTTTTCTATTATAGTAATTTCGTAAATTAATATTAATAATATTTTTTCTTAATTAAAATTTTTATAATTGTTCATACTAAATGTAATTTCGATTATTTGCGTTAATAGTATAACAAGCTTTATCATATTTCTATTTTGAAATTTGAGTAAAGAAATATCACGTAACATTCGGATTCAAACTTTAACAGGGCACGCAATACAAATTTGCTTATGATGTATTAACCTTGTTAATTTTATGAATCTTGATGTATTTTACAAAACTTAATTTTATTATTATTTAAAAAAAAAAAAAAAAATTGAAGTATTAATTGGCGTCATATTTTTATTCAATTAATGTTCCATTAATTTGATATTTTAATTTTGATTTTGAATAATTTCATCGTAAATCATTTTGTTTCATTTGACATATTAATATTTTCATAGTTGTATTTTTGTTTTTATTGATAATAATTATGAATAACTATGAATTTCGAGCGTTCAAAGTAGATAAAATAACACCAATAAATTTCTTTGAAATTAATTTCTATCGCCTTAATTATTTATTCACTTATAAAAAAAAAGTAATTTTGATGCATAGTATCAATAATTCACATGGAAATAAAATACAAAAAAAAAACTAATAATAATAATTTGTATCAATTGTTCTGAAATTGAATGGCCACTCATTTTTTATTAACACTGACATTCCAAATAAAATAATTTTAAATTAATACTTTTATATTGTATATTTTTATAGTACAAATGGAATGTTCAGAATAGAATTTGAAAAAAGAAGTTATAAAATCAAGAGGGCCTACAGAAATGTATTAATGTAGAAGTATGTGACAACCACACAATTATTAGATTACAAAACAAATTATCACTATCTTCCATTTCTATCTAGATGTAATGCAGTAGAATAGCGACAAGTGTGCAAGCTATTTTTTTAATTTTCGAATATTGATACATGATTCTCATACAGGTTCAGTTAGAAATAATCGCGCGCGCATTTTTAAACATCATATTTTAAATTCGAATCAAATAAATAAATTATCATACAAAATTAAACAATTTATTATAATGTTAAACTTGTGAGATCTTGCACCTTGTTAATATTCTTATGCAAATAGAAAAGTTGTTTTTATTATTTTATCAAAACTAATTAATGATAGTGATAATCGATCAAACGATTGCTTTTGTCACATACATTTTTGAAAGTTTTATTGATGTGTAAGTAATATAAATCAGATATGACCTATTTGATATTCAAAATTTTGCATACATAATCATTTTAATGCCGTATATACAAATCAGACACACAAATTATGCAACTATGCGAATTTATATGGTATTAGAATATTAGATTGCATACAGTATCCAATAAGAATATCCTAATAATGAAACTAATTAATGTTTGTAATATTTTGCTGTATTATCAAAATCCTACTTTTGAAATTAAACAAACTGCTGAAGCTAAATCAAAATAATTTTAATGAACTATTAAAAATCACAATATGCAGCAAAATGTTACAACAATATTAGATTTTTTTTTTTTAAAAAAAAAGGTTGATGTTATTTTTTTTTTTTTATTTATATTATCATCAGAATTGTTATCTAATTACTATATTTCAGACATATTACAAAATTTTATACTTTTACTTTTTATATTTTGCAAATAGTTTTCTCTCTTTTGCTCTAATCAATTGTTTCATAAATTATTATTTTTCATCTATCGAGGACGATAAATTGTTTTAGAGGGGAGGAACCCCAATAAATTGTAATTTCTTTTTTCTTTTTAATTGTTAGAGGACTAACAATATTCTTTAGGGTGGCGTGTTCTGTAATAACATGATCATACGTGCTTTTAATAAAAATATGATTCATTGTTCAATGTTAATCAAAGTCCAGATCTCCGTATGAATGCGGAAATGCGCCATTCCTAAGAATTATCACGTCCAATAAAATATATAAAGAGTCAAAATTATTTGTATAAACTAGTGATGTCTTAGTCAAGAGTTTAGCAGTGATGTCTTAGCCAAAAGTCTAGCCATAGTGTCTTAGAGTACTCTTAGATAATCTAAGTGGAGATTATGTCTGTGAACTAAAGAAATAAATACAGTGTAAAATATTAAAAGTGGATTTTATTTGGAAACCAGAAGCTTGTCTCTTCCAGCGAATACCTTATTTAAAGTACCCATTACTCTGAAGAGAACTCTCATCAAACCAGTCGATCAAACATTATTCCTACTGCTCGACCCAAGGCATCAAGAAAGGTTGGACGGACATTATTACCATATCGTATAGAGAAGCTACTACAGTAACCAATATCCAGGACTGTGGATCTTTCAACAAACGGACCTCCAACCCATACCTAAGCCTTACTACCAACACCTTATTTCATTTCATTCAATAGTTTATATTTGCTCAAAGTCAAATTGGACCTTTGTGCCAAGCCCTGCTTTACATATATACATTTTATTAAATTTACTTCAATACATCGAATGTTACTTGAAACTTTTCAAAATGCAGGTCAAAGAATAAATACTTAATTCATATTCTATCTCTCCTCGCAGAAATTTGAAAATTTTGTTTAAGCTCAGTAGTATTATTTATAATTATACACAAAATCCCAAATCCCAAATCCAAAAAGAATCTGAAAAACTTGAAACGTAATCAATAAGTCGAAACCAAAAAAGACTTGGATTGGATTATACCATGTTTTCTACATAAAACTTCCAGTTTGATTGAATTGACAAAATATAGATAAACTAATGGGGTTTATTGTTTTAATAATGCATCATTGTATATAGCATTCATACAACATATCCTTATACACTTAAAGTATTAATTTTTTTGATTCTGTAGAAATTGTTTAGAATATACCTTACTTAGCAAAACAACGTTTGCCGGGTCAGCTAGTATATGAATATAAACATATATTCGCATATGATCGATAATCGATAATTATGTTTCTAATTTAGCTATATTTTTCATCTTTTATTTAGGAATATAATATGAAATATTAATCATATAATATATTTATACATTATGAAACAAATGAACTTGAAATAATTTATTACACACATGCAACTATACCAGTGTTAAGTAGTTTTGGTGTTGAAATTGTTGCGGATACATCGTCACATACATCGTATGTTTTCCTCAGATAAATGCGCAGCATAGCCAATTACCTAATTCTATAGCCGCATGCCATCAGATGCCTTTCATCCTCTATATTTCAAATAAAGTCAAGGAAATGCTACTTTTTTATGTCGATAGTTTTTTCATTGCGGTAAAAAATTCTAAACTACACAAGCTCATACCTTTACCAAATGGATACAATACGATTTTCAGAGTTCACTCTCGTTTTCCGGAAATTTCAACGTTCACTTCTACTTAGAACTCTTAAAGGTATGTTAAGACTTAAGTTGATTGAAATGGATGTGCCAGTCGTAGGCTTAGAAGTAGAAGTTATTCAAGATGATATATTTGCGTCTTTGCAGAAAAGAAGACGATACGAGATGTTTATTTAGCGAGGAGTTATTCCAATACAATTTTCTCATGTTGGATCTTTACTGGCCGCTGACGTAGTACTACGTCATTATTTGTTCGCTATCTGCCGATGTAGTAATAGACGCAGTAGTAATACGTCATTCGGTATTCCAGTTGCTGTAGCCGGTGACGTAGTAGTACGTTCTTTTACTGAGTAACACTGCTTGTGTTGTCATCATAGAGTCGATTTCTTTTAAGTTTTTAATTAAATATATATTGAAATTATTTACTACTTAACGTGGTTTACAATGGAACAACAAACAGGGTGTTAAATATAATATTTACAATGATACTAGTGAGGTGTATGCCGATATTATATATATATATTATATCTAATATATATATATATATATATATATATACACCTAAGTCTGTTTTTACACGGAGATTGGTTCCAGAAGAAGCCGTGTAAAAAAAACGTGTAAAAAAAGACATTGATCTTATACAAAAATGGGTGATTTGTTCCTAATCTCTAAAACCTATTAAAATTGGTGAAAAACAAGAATTTTTAATAACAAGAATTAAATTAGTGCTATTCACATTTGCTTTGACCAGTAAAAATTGTTTGTACGCGCTAAAGAGGAATTCACTTAAATCTTTAAGCTAGTGTTCGCAAACTAACGATACTATCGATGGTTTCACACTTTTTTCTTTCATAAATACTTTTTTGTGATATGAATATACTTTGCAAAAATTAAATTTGACAAAAAAATATAAGTACATAAAATTTCAAATCGTGCTAAATGGACTAAAATCGTGTAAAAAAATTAAAAATATTCAATTTTCAAACCGTGTTATATCAAAACCGTGTACAAAAAGACCGTGTAAAACAGACTTAGGTGTATAATTATATATTATATATATATATATATATATATATATATATATATACAAATGTATTCTGAGTGGATAATAGATATTAATTTGGAAATATGAACAAACAACACTCTTTTTGCACTAATTTATTAAATAATAATTTGCACAAACGTTTCGAGACTAGGTTTGTCTCATTATCAGTGTGTTATAATTAAAAAAAATTTAAAATATGGAAATCTAAATTAGCATGTTGTGTTTTTCATTACAGGTCGTTCACTGCACGCTGTTCTTTTAACACCAACTGTCTTCGGTATTTGTATTCTCTCCTACTTGAAAACCACTTGAAATTGTAAAGTCACTCAATCAGATAGGAAAGAAAGGATTAGGGTCCAAAATAGATGATATAATATAATATACACCTAAATCTGTTTTTACACGGTCTTTTTGTACACGGTTTTGATATAACACGGTTTGAAAATTGAATATTTTTAATTTTTTTACACGATTTTATTCCATTTAGCACGATTTGAAATTTTATGTACTTAAATTTTTTTTGTCAAATTTAATTTTTGCGAAGTATGTTCATATCACAAAAAAGTACTTATGAAAGAAAAAAGTCTGAAATCATCGATAGTATCGATAGTTTGCGAACACTAGCTTAAAGATTTAAGTGAATTCCCCTTAACAATTTTTACTGATCGTACAAACAATTTTTACTGATCAAAGCAAATGTGAATAGCACAAATTTAGGGGAATTATTATTAAAATAAACATGAATTCTTGTTCTTGAAAAATCTTGTTTTTCACTAATTTTAATAGGTTTTAGAGAGTAGGAACAAATCACCCATTTTTGTATAAGATCAGTGTCTTTTTTTACACGTTTTTTTATTTTACACGGCTTCTTCTGGAACCAATCTCCGTGTAAAAACAGACTTAGGTGTATATAATATGAAAAATAGATGTCGTTAGGAGAAAAAAATATTCTATGATGAGATGGTTTGTTTATAAGATTTGTTATACATTGTTATAATTAAAAGTATATGTACATCTATATATAAGCTATAAAGTATGAATGAGATTCAGTTATGTATCATGTAATATATTGGTATCTGTCCGTAAATTTACTGTGTTACTTGTATGGGCTATTAACATCGATTCTGCAATACTTCTTTTAAATAAATCTTGTTCATAATATAAAATGTGCGGATTATTGAAATCGGGACTATGGCTGTTAGAGATAGCGTGGTCTACAAGTGTACTTTTTTGTTGAATGTTATTATTCTTACTTTGTTTGCTTTGTAATTCGCGCTGTCTTAATCTTTTTTCTAAATTTTGGCATGTTTGCCCAATATAGGATGACTCACAGTTCAAACAGTTTATTTTGTATACCACATCTTTTCTTTTTTAATAGGTGTATTGTCTTTAATGTTTGTGTATATGTCTTGCAGTTGTAGTAAGGGTGACACGGATATGTTAATATTATGTTTATTAAAAAGCCTTTTAGATAAAAGGTGTAAATCTGTGTCTATATATGGAAAATTCACAAAACATTTATTTTCTGATACAGACAAGTGATTTGAGCAATGTGTGGTTATTGATTGTTTGTCTAATAAAAATTTAATTCTATTTTTAATTATTGGACTGATTATTTTGTAAGGGAAACTATTCATGAGTAATGTGTTAATGACTAATTTGATATTGTGATTATGAAATTTTGGGTTAGATAAAAGAATTGCATGGTCTACTAAACTGAGAACTGTGGATATCTTTATATTGAGAGGTGTAAAAGAATTAAAATTAATATACCTGCCTGACCAGCTATCTTTCCTGAACCAATTGGTAATGCAAATACCGTCGTCGTTAATGAGCTGAACATCAAGAAAATGTATAGTCGCAATTAGAATGGTAGCTTGGGTTAATAATTCTATAACAGCGGACAGTTGATTAAATAACTATTACAGCAGTTTCGACAATCACGAGCGAAAAAATAATTTCAATTTTATAATTTTATATAGAATTCTCTGAAGGGTAAAAGAGAGTCATCTTTAACTAATATTCATTCCTTGAACTTTGCGAATCAGTTTATGTATGTTGATAAAGTTAGTAACCCGGCTTTCGAGCGGTCTAACGCCAACACAGATGATATCGCAGTTCAGAATGATACAATTTTCATTTAAATTAATATTTATTCCCTGCAATCGCGAATCATTTTATTTATGTTGATAAAGTTAGTAACCCGGCTTTCGAGCGGTCTAACGCCAACATCGTCGATATCGTCGATTCAGGATGACTTCAAATTTGGCTATTAATGCCACTTCTATGGCCAATGTGCCTGCAAGTCCTATTATTCCAGGTTCCCAAACTTCAGAATGTACCGATAAATTTTTAGGGAAACCTGCAAAAATTATAGTAAAGGACATAAATGGGGTAGGAAAACCCAAAATAATAATTATGGGGCTATTAAAAAAAACCCAAAATAAAAATTGTAGGATTATTAAAATTCCTCATAATATTAAATTTTGTTAGAAAGCTAACAAACATGTTAATGATGACTATTTGGCTAATATAGAACCTCAGAGGTCAAGTAATTTGTAAAGTGCACTAAAGTGCACAATTTTCTTTCTAAATATTTTATTTTTACGCTCGATAAAAGTACTGAATAATTTAACTTTTAATTAGAAAAAGTATTAATAAAAAAATTGCATTATTTACTATTAATCAACTGCCCAAAATACCGAATGTTATAGAATTGAAGGGGAAAAATTTTAAGTTCATGTCAATAATATATTACAAACCATCCCCGCAATAAAGAAGAAAAAAAAAATAGAAAAATATTTATGTTAGAATTATTGATACAATATGATTTTCTAATTTCATGGTGTTATAGTAAATTTATTGAACGCACAACGTTTATAAACTTTAGCGGCATCTATATTAAAGTAATTTTTTCTTTAGTAAATAAATTTAAGTAATATTTCTTCCGATTATAATAATTGCATTATTTTACTAAATCTTTAAGTAAATTCTAGTTAAATGTACGTAATTGTACATACTACTTGTATTTTTCGATTATTTGGGTTAATAGTGTTAAAGGATTCATCATATTTCTCTTTTGAAATTTAAATAAAGAAATATCATATAACGTGAACGATACAATTTCAAAACAGTACTAGACTTAATTCATTTATGATTTATTTTGCGAACTTTGCGAATCTGTATGAATCTTAATGTTTATTACAAAACTTTGTTCTGAAACTATTTGAAAATTTGAGTATGTTATTAATGTTAAACATATTAATACCCAATTATTATCTCATTAAATTTGAAAATTTATCTTTGATTTATTAAATTAATTTACAGTAAATTGTTTCGTATTATTTAAAAATTTTAATTTTTATATATATATTGATAATAATCAACTATAATTTTCAAGCGTTCGATACAGTTATAACACCAATGAGAGAAATAAAAATTTATAGTGCATTTAA
This sequence comes from Ctenocephalides felis, assembly GCF_003426905.1. NCBI lineage: Eukaryota > Metazoa > Arthropoda > Insecta > Siphonaptera > Pulicidae > Ctenocephalides > Ctenocephalides felis. The sequence goes on along the minus strand of NW_020537919.1, from coordinate 30,199 downwards.
AATTTTATATACTTTCAAACAAAAATGTATTTGAAAGCGTTTGTATCAATAATTCGCATTTACATAAAATACAAAAATTATTGTGTAATGATTCCAAGTTGAGTGGCCACTAATATTTTATTATTTCTAAATGTATTATTTCTAATATTGAAGTCTTTCAAAAGTTATGAATCAAAAAGGCCCAGGAATCTATTGTTAATGTTGAAGTATGTAGCAATTAGATCAATTAATCAAAATTCAAATTAATTATATCACATAAATTTTCCAAAAGCATCATATTTAAAAACAATCTATAAACAGTTTAAATCAAAGAGGTCAAAAACCTGTTCCTTTTCGTCTACCTAATCACTTTTACGCTACATACATTGACATAGCAGTAACACGAATTATACAACTTGAGTGTTTGACTGAATTCAGATAGTATTAAATTGCATACTACGTCAAAAAAAGCTGAGACAGAAAAAATAGTAGTCAAATTGCTCTCATATATAAAAACAATTATTACATCGAAAATTTTATATAATTCATGTTTAATTAATTTAATTATCGATATTTTATTTTTATTGTTTACTAACATTTCTGCATTAATTGATAGTAGTAAAATGCGAGTTTAATTACATAATAAGAAATAAATAATAATTTATTGTACCATTTTATTATATGAAGCCATATCATATTTAAATTTCAGTTCCAATTCTAATTCTCGACTCTACTAGCACTAGAATAAAGCAGCAAGTCTGATATTATGTCAACTCATTTAAAAACATATATTATTCGTGAAATCAATTTACTTGTGATTTTTAATTTTGTCTTATTTGAATTAAATGTAATCTTCATTAATTACAACAAATTACAATGAAATTTTTTAGGTGCTTTTTTTAAAGCAAATATTCTGATTTTGATAATTATTTTTTTTAAATAAAATAATTTTTGTCATTTTAAATTTACCTAAACAAATATGGAAAAGAAAACATTTCAGATTATTTTATGGAATTAAGTAACTATTATTGAAGTTTTAGGTAAATTTAGAAAATTTCCATTTATGCTTCAGTAATTATTGAGGACAATAATTTTTCCAAGGGGGAGGAGAAGCACAAACTCCCGTAAATTTTTTTTTATTAATCGTCAAGGGACTGACAGACACTTTAGGGGTGGCGTATTGTGTAATAGCAATCGATAATGCTGCATTGTGTAATGGCAATGCTGATATGCCAAATTCGATATCGATTGCAGTAATTATCACAATCAGCAAATACTTTAAATACGCCATCGTAAGGTGTTTGCAGTCCCACTTAAGTAGTATATAAAGAGTACTGATATGAGTTAGAGTCAGAGTTGCTGGAATCACAAAAGAGTAGTCTTTATTACATCAGAGTTGCTGTAGGCCACAGCGTAGTTGCTGTTGGCCTCAGCAGAGTCGCAATATTAGTCGTGTAAAGTCAATTGTTAATCATCATTGTGGGTGCTAATAAAGTTTTGTTGAAATAGTCAATCAGTGTTATTCTTTAGAAGTGATATTTCAGCCAATATCTTAACTAGAACTCAAGGCAAATCCGAAGCTTACTATTTCTATAACCACCGCTCGGCAAGGCTGTATTTGACTAGGAGGTCAATACGAACACGCTACCAACAACCCAATACATTTCAATATATATATATATATATCTGTATATATGTTTAGTATGTAATATTTATATTTATATATGCACACTTATTTTTTTTTCATTATTATTTTAGCAACTCTTAGTAATGAAAGTTGGGGGCATAACTGCACAGGCACACATAGCAAATGTGTGTAGGAGATTGATGAAAAATGAGCTCGCCATGCAATGTTCATGGCTTGGCTTAAAAAATAACATAGCAGTTCAAGAAATTGTTCAGAGGTAATTATAAATGATATATATATAATAGGCGCAATTTTCTGTTACGCTGTAGGAAGTTCAAATTAATTCCGAAATTCTTTGATTCAAACAATTTTCTCAAATTTAATCATTTAACTTCGTCGTCTTTGAAGAAAAAGTTGACAAGCGTCAGCTTTGAAGCTATGTCATGCGAAATAAAACATACTTTTTCTCTTATTTCCTCTCTCACCTCTAACATAAACAATTTAGTAAATGTTTTATCTTCCATTTTAGAGCCTTTCATTTTGAATAATTTCTTTGAGTTTGAAAAATTAAAATTTGATAGAATTTTCTCCACTCTCAAACAGTCCCACAAAAATAAATTTGAAAAACTAATTTCACATAATAAACGCTCTGTCCCTCTGATTAAAGACGATTTGATAGACAAATGGCTTAAGAACGTTTCTAATAAAACCATTCCCCAACATTTAAAATATATTTTTGCCCTCGGTCCAAAATTCTTTCTCCCCCCTTCCAAAAAACATTTCAATTTCATAAAGATCCTTAGCAATTTAGAGTTGGGTATTTGTAAAATAAAAGATCCAGAAAAGGAATCAAAATTAAGATTAACTTGTTGCAATATTTTTTATCTTTTATAAAAAAAAATTTAAATACTAATTCCATTA
>NW_020537919.1:0-26672 GCF_003426905.1 Ctenocephalides felis | reverse complement strand
AAATTAATATACCTGCCTGACCAGCTATCTTTCTGAACCAATTGGTAATGCAAATACCGTCGTCGTAATGAGCTGAACATCAAGAAAATGTATAGTCGCAATTAGAATGGTAGCTTGGGTTAATAATTCTATAACAGCGGACAGTTGATTAAATAACTATTACAGCAGTTTCGACAATCACGAGCGAAAAAATAATTTCCAATTTTATAATTTATATAGAATTCTCTGAAGGGTAAAAGAGAGTCATCTTTAACTATATATTCATCCTTGAACTTTGCGATCAGTTTATGTATGTTGATAAAGTTAGTAACCCGGCTTTCGAGCGGTCTAACGCCAACACAGATGATATCGCAGTTCAGAATGATACAATTTTCATTAAATTAATATTTTATTCCCTGCAATCGCGAATCATTTTATTTATGTTGATAAAGTTAGTAACCCGGCTTTCGAGCGGTCTAACGCCAACATCGTCGATATCGTCGATTCAGGATGACTTCAAATTTGGCTATTAATGCCACTCTATGGCCAATGTGCCTGCAAGTCCTATTATTCCAGGTTCCCAAACTTCAGAATGTACCGATAAATTTTTAGGGAAACCTGCAAAAATTATAGTAAAGGACATAAATGGGGTGGGAAAACCCAAAATAATAATTATGGGGCTATTAAAAAAAACCCAAAATAAAAATTGTAGGATTATTAAAATTCCTCATAATATTAAATTTTGTTAGAAAGCTAACAAACATGTTAATGATGACTATTTGGCTAATATAGAACCTCAGAGGTCAAGTAATTTGTAAAGTGCACTAAAGTGCACAATTTCTTTCTAAATATTTTATTTTTACGCTCGATAAAAGTACTGAATAATTTAACTTTTAATTAGAAAAAGTATTAATAAAAAAATTGCATTATTTTACTATTAATCAACTGCCAAAATACCGAATGTTATAGAATTGAAGGGGAAAAATTTTAAGTTCATGTCAATAATATATTACAAACCATCCCCGCAATAAAGAAGAAAAAAAAAATAGAAAAATATTTATGTTAGAATTATTGATACAATATGATTTTCTAATTTCATGGTGTTATAGTAAATTTATTGAACGCACAACGTTTATAAACTTTAGCGGCATCTATATTAAAGTAATTTTTCTTTAGTAAATAAATTTAAGTAATATTTCTTCCGATTATAATAATTGCATTATTTTACTAAATCTTTAAGTAAATTCTAGTTAAATGTACGTAATTGTACATACTACTTGTATTTTTCGATTATTGGGGTAATAGTGTTAAAGGATTCATCATATTTCTCTTTTGAAATTTAAATAAAGAAATATCATATAACGTGAACGATACAATTTCAAAACAGTACTAGACTTAATTCATTATGATTTATTTTGCGAACTTTGCGAATCTGTATGAATCTTAATGTTTATTACAAAACTTTGTTCTGAAACTATTTGAAAATTTGAGTATGTTATTAATGTTAAACATATTAATACCCAATTATTATCTCATTAAATTTGAAAATTTATCTTTGATTTATTAAATTAATTTACAGTAAATTGTTTCGTATTATTTAAAAATTTTAATTTTTATATATATATTGATAATAATCAACTATAATTTTCAAGCGTTCGATACAGTTATAACACCAATGAGAGAAATAAAAATTTATAGTGCATTTAAAATTTTATATACTTACAAACAAAAATGTATTTGAAAGCGTTTGTATCAATAATTCGCATTTACATAAAATACAAAAATTATTGTGTAATGATTCCAAGTTGAGTGGCCACTAATATTTATTATTTCTAAATGTATTATTTCTAATATTGAAGTCTTTCAAAAGTTATGAATCAAAAGGCCCAGGAATCTATTGTTAATGTTGAAGTATGTAGCAATTAGATCAATTAATCAAAATTCAAATTAATTATATCACATAATTTTCCAAAAGCATCATATTTAAAAACAATCTATAAACAGTTTAAATCAAAGAGGTCAAAAACCTGTTCCTTTTCGTCTACCTAATCACTTTTACGCTACATACATTGACATAGCAGTAACACGAATTATACAACTTGAGTGTTTGACTGAATTCAGATAGTATTAAATTGCATACTACGTCAAAAAAAGCTGAGACAGAAAAATAGTAGTCAAATTGCTCTCATATATAAAAAACAATTATTACATCGAAAATTTTATATAATTCATGTTTAATTAATTTAATTATCGATATTTTATTTTTATTGTTTACTAACATTTCTGCATTAATTGATAGTAGTAAAATGCGAGTTTAATTACATAATAAGAAATAAATAATAATTTATTGTACCATTTTATTATATGAAGCCATATCATATTTAAATTTCAGTTCCAATTCTAATTCTCGACTCTACTAGCACTAGAATAAAGCAGCAAGTCTGATATTATGTCAACTCATTTAAAAAACATATTATTCGTGAAATCAATTTACTTGTGATTTTTAATTTTGTCTTATTTGAATTAATGTAATCTTCATTAATTACAACAAATTACAATGAAATTTTTTAGGTGCTTTTTTTAAAGCAAATATTCTGATTTTGATAATTATTTTTTTTAAATAAAATAATTTTTGTCATTTTAAATTTACCTAAACAAATATGGAAAAGAAAACATTTCAGATTATTTTATGGAATTAAGTAACTATTATTGAAGTTTTAGGTAAATTTAGAAAATTTCCATTTATGCTTCAGTAATTATTGAGGACAATAATTTTTCCAAGGGGGAGGAGAAGCACAAACTCCCGTAAATTTTTTTTTTATTAATCGGTCAAGGGACTGACAGACACTTTAGGGGTGGCGTATTGTGTAATAGCAATCGATAATGCTGCATTGTGTAATGGCAATGCTGATATGCCAAATTCGATATCGATTGCAGTAATTATCACAATCAGCAAATACTTTAAATACGCCATCGTAAGGTGTTTGCAGTCCCACTTAAGTAGTATATAAAGAGTACTGATATGAGTTAGAGTCAGAGTTGCTGGAATCACAAAAGAGTAGTCTTATTACATCAGAGTTGCTGTAGGCCACAGCGTAGTTGCTGTTGGCCTCAGAGAAGTCGCAATATTACGTGTAAAGTCAATTGTTAATCATCATTGTGGGTGCTAATAAAGTTTTGTTGAAATAGTCAATCAGTGTTATTCTTTAGAAGTGATATTTCAGCCAATATCTTAACTAGAACTCAAGGCAAATCCGAAGCTTACTATTTCTATAACCACCGCTCGGCAAGGCTGTATTTGACTAGGAGGTCAATACGAACACGCTACCAACAACCCAATACATTAATATATATATATATTATATGTATATATGTTTAGTATGTAATATTTATATTTATATATGCACACTTATTTTTTTTTCATTATTATTTTAGCAACTCTTAGTAATGAAAGTTGGGGGCATAACTGCACAGGCACACATAGCAAATGTGTGTAGGAGATTGATGAAAAATGAGCTCGCCATGCAATGTTCATGGCTTGGCTTAAAAAATAACATAGCAGTTCAAGAAATTGTTCAGAGGTAATTATAAATGATATATATATAATAGGCGCAATTTCTGTTACGCTGTGGAAGTTCAAATTAATTCCGAAATTCTTTGATTCAAACAATTTTCTCAAATTTAATCATTTAACTTCGTCGTCTTTGAAGAAAAAGTTGACAAGCGTCAGCTTTGAAGCTATGTCATGCGAAATAAAACATACTTTTTCTCTTATTTCCTCTCTCACCTCTAACATAAACAATTTAGTAAATGTTTTATCTTCCATTTTAGAGCCTTTCATTTTGAATAATTTCTTTGAGTTTGAAAAATTAAAATTTGATAGAATTTTCTCCACTCTCAAACAGTCCCACAAAAATAAATTTGAAAAACTAATTTCACATAATAAACGCTCTGTCCCTCTGATTAAAGACGATTTGATAGACAAATGGCTTAAGAACGTTTCTAATAAAACCATTCCCCAACATTTAAAATATATTTTTGCCCTCGGTCCAAAATTCTTTCTACCCCCTGCCAAAAAACATTTCAATTTCATAAAGATCCTTAGCTATTTAGAGTTGGGTATTTGTAAAATAAAAGATCCAGAAAAGGAATCAAAATTAAGATTAACTTGTTGCAATATTTTCTTATCTTTTATTAAAAAAAAATTTAAATACTAATTCCAATACTTTATAGTTAGAAATTGCCAGAGATTTAAAATTATGCAAAAAGTTCTTGAGAGAAAATCCTGACATTATAGTTACCAGAGCTGATAAGAGAAACCTTACTGTGATTATGAATAAGTCTAATTATCTCTCAAAAACCGAAGCGCTTTTAAATGACACACTTACATACAAACCTTTAACTAATGACCCTACCGATTACATAAACAGAAAAACTCATAAACTTATCAATAATTCAAAAAAAAAAACAAATATCCAAATCTTTAAGTTTTTCCCTTAAGGTTTTTCATCCAGACTTTCCTAAATTATATTGCCTTCCAAAATTCCATAAAGCAGATTTACCGTTGCTGACATAAACTCACCGTTAAGTAATTTAACTAAATATTTAAGTACTATTCTCTCTAAGGTCACCATTTTATCAAAATGTAATGTCTCAAATTCTTTCATTTTAGCAAATTTCTCAACAACTTAAGTATACCGTCTGACTTTCTTTGGTTAGCTTTGATGTCGTTTCTTTGTTCACTAACGTTCCATGGGATCTTGCGTTGGATGCCATTTCGGATCGTTGGAATGACATTAAACCACTATTAATTTATTTTGGTTTAAATACATTTTAAATTTCATATTCAATAATACATATTTTTGTTTTGACAATAAATTTTTTGCTCAGATTTTTGGTATGCCTATGGGTTCTAGCATTAGTCCCCCTTTGGCAGATTTAACTTTACAGTTACTTGAAAATTTTGTTCTACCCAAACTTCCTGTTCAACCTTTCTTTTACCTTAGATATGTTGATGACGTTCTCTTGTGTTTAGAAAATAATTCCATCTCCTCCACTCTTGATTCCTTTAATTCTTTTAATAATCATTTAAAGTTTACTTGTGAGTTTGAAGATGACAATTCCATTAGTTTTTTAGACATTAAACTTATTAGAAACCATAACAATTATATTTTAACTGATTGGTTTCAGAAACCAACTTCTTCTGGTAGATACATTAAATACTTATCGTTTCATTCTCGTTCTGTAAAAATGTCCATCATCATTTCTCTCATTGATAGAGCTATTCTTTTAAGCAATAAAACTTTTTGGAATAAAATCTTGGTTTTAGTCCGCTCCATTCTCACAAATAACTCTTTTCCATTACATTTAATCAATAATATAATTAAAAATAGGTTAAAATATTTAAATGTCACCTATATTGATAATAATAATGTCACATCCGTTGTTCAAAAATATTTTACCGCTGATTCAAATTCTTCTTCTTTATTTAGCAAATATAAAGGCATTATTTGTTTACCTTATTTAGGAAGCTTTTCTTATTTTTTAAAAAAACTTTTTTCGGTTAAAGGTTTTCTTTTAGTTTTTACTTTTGGTAACACATTCAGTACCCTTTTTTCTACTTTAAAATCAAAATCTGCGTCTGACAGAATCACCGATGCCGTTTATAAATTAATTGTTTAGATTGTGACAGTTGTTACATCGGTGAAAGTTCTCAATACATTAGCAAAAGAATGAATCAACATATTTATAATTCAAAAAACCCTAGACAATTTAAAACAATGTTTTCTGAGCACATTATTAATTTCAAACACTCTTTTAATACTGACCATCCTATAATTTTATATAAAGAAAAAAATGTAGACCTTAGAAGATTTTCTGAATCATGTTTAACTTTTTAAATTCAAATTGTGTGAACAAACGCAGTTCTTCTTGCTTACTCTCAGAAAGTTATCAAAATATAATTAATTTCTGTAAATCTGACTCCTACTACCCCGATTTCCCACTTCTCTCTCCATGCTTGCGTTCTGTCAGCATAGCGTACTACTCGTCGCCGACGCAAATAAGTCAAACCGTGTCGCTATGCTATCGGTTAAAAACAAAATATGTGTTTCATACAATTTTACTTTTACCTTTTTTGGTCTTTTCTAGAGTTATTTTTGCTTTTCTACAGTAGTAAGATGTGATTGTGGTGTTGTAAAATGTGTTAATACAGTGTGGTTTTTACTGATCTGGCGTGTATAATTGTTGTTTTCAATTAATTTTTCCAATATAAATTCATTTTTTAAAACTTTTTCTTTATAATGTAAATTTCTTTTAGCTGAATGATGAGACACATCTAGTCTCGAAACGTATAAAAATTAAAATAAATTCTTTACATTCGACGCATTGGCTGTTTTATTCATTTCAATATATATATATATATATATAATATATATATATATATGATAAAATTGTTTCTTGGGCATCCATCCAGTAATTAAAAAAAACAGTTTTATTCAAAAATGTTTTTATTTAGAGAAACATACGTTTCGGGTCTTGATTTGACCCATTTTCAGTGCTAAAAAAAATTTTTTTTTGGTTATTTTTTAAAACTTATTTGTATGATGAGTTTCTTTGCATTTGTTTTTATTTTATGGTTGTTTTTCATATATACTTTTCATATACATTTTCTACTATTTTTGTCTGTAATTATGTATTTTTATATGGTTTTATTTGTATCCCTGAAATATTTATTTGTAGCACTGAAGATGGGTCAAATCAAGACCCGAAACGTATGTTTCTCTAAATAAAAACATTTTTGAATAAAACTGTTTTTTTAATTAAGGGAGATGCCCAAGAAACAATTTTATCATATTTTTCACCATCTGAAGAAAAACCTCTCGCTTCATATATTATTATATATAGATCTATAGATATATATATATATATATATACAATATATATATATATATATATATAAATAGATATATATATATATATATCAATTCAAACATACAGGTATTAATTCAATTTTGTCATTAACCTTTTCTTAAAATTTTCCATAACTTTCAAAAAAAAAATTTATCACTTTTAATATTTTGTTAGATAATCCACTCATTTATTTTTATCATTTTCATTTTGATCATATTATCATATTTCTGTACATTATTATTTTTATTATAATGTACCTAATTTATTATTTAAGAAAAATCCATTTTCTTTTCTTAAACATATTATTTGCTTAAATCTCATCAAGATCATGTTTCTTGACAGATGTCCTGAAGATGGAACGTACTTAGTTCCGAAACGTCGACAGTAAATAAATAAAGAAAGAAATAGTTTATCTAAAAAACTTTTTTTGTTTTTTATTACTTTTTGGATTCTTGTTCGAAACTCTACAATATTATATATCTATATATTATATTATATATATATATATATGTGTGTGTGTGTGTGTGTGTGTGTAGAGTTTTGAACAATGAATCCAATGATAATAAAAAACCTAGAAAGTTTTGTACCAAAGTTCCTTGGTTCTTCTTTCTAAGTAAATATTTAGTTTATAAAATATATTAAATTATTGTTGTAATTTTTTATTTATGATCAAAATAAGCAAATACAATATCATTCTCAAAATTTTGATTTGTTTATTGGTAAGATATAAAATTCTAAAAAACAAATGGAATTTTACCCACGTTATTTTCATATATATATATATATATATATATATACCTAATAACGAAAGGGCGACAGTTCGCGCCTTTATGCAACAATTATTGACTAAAGACATGGCAAATTGAACTTCTCGGCATTAAATCTATGCAATATTATAATTCGTATGTATCATTATAATATCATATTATATATTGTATTATATTATCATATTATGACTTTACTCATTTACACACACACATTTCATACTATATGTGCGTGTTAGGCATTTGTTATTTAACATTATGAGCAACATGTTGAGGTATAAGTAACATCTGTGTATTCAAATTTATTGAAAATCATTTCCAGAAGCCATACAAAAAAAATACGGAAGCTGGACAAAAGAGAATATTATGTTAAATCTGGGATTTTTCTTAGCACATGCTGCAGACTGGGGTAAAAAAAAAGAAGTATGTTATAGCAAAGAAGTTATATTGAAAATACTACAATCTAAAATATTGTATATGGGACTGCGCCAGTAAATCAAGAATTTCATCTATCCAAAGAAAACAATCTAAAATTTTAAGGTGTATTGCAAATGCACCTTGGTATGTCAGCAACCGAATACTACATAATGATCTAAGAATCGATACTATCCAGGAGGTAGTGAAAAACAGAAGTGGAATTCATCACGACAAGATCATCAACCACAACAACCCCACATTACTTCCCGTATTACTAGCATCGCATATTAGAAGATTGAAGAAGAAGCATCCCTTCGATCTAATGCATTAAAATGGAGTAACCCACTGGGGTGATCTCCGTCATGTCATATATATAGAATTTCAGAACTGTTACTGGAGTTCTAATAATCAACACAATAGCTTATAGAATTTTTTTTCTGATTGCTATTTAACTATTGTAAAAATATTAAAAAATATATATATACCATTATGTGCAAGTTTTAATTTTTAATATAATTTATTTTGCAGGATCAATAATTATAATTACTGAAGGAGATGATTTATATTTAAATTTAAATTTTAATATAATTATAATTTAATTTTAATAATAAATTGTATTTTTCATGAATATCACACATTTTCATTATTCTGTTATGTTTAATCATTATGTAATAATGATTTGCACAGTGAAGATTTATTTTTATAAAACAGCTGCAATCTGTAATGATCATTACACCGTTGCTCCTATTATAGCATGTTCATTATATACTAACTTATTAATATATCCTTTATAATTAATTTGACAGACTATTATCTTTTAACTAATGCAGTCGTGTTTTGCCTTACTTTACTAAATCACAATACAAAAAAACTTACTTATTCAAAAAATTATTTAGAATTTTTTTTATTTGTGTCAAAAAATCATATGATTGACCTTGGATACGGAATATTTAGTCAAGTCAATGGAGCATTTTGTGCTAGAATTTTTTTACCGTGCTCCAATTTGCATGAATTTTTGAAATTAGGTTCATCTTACTCTCAAATTCAAAAGTGAAAATAATTTAGACTCTTCTGCCACTTCCCGGGGGGATGACATTTCTTTTTCATCGGTATCGATAAGGAACTAAATTTAAGAGAGAAAATGTCCACTAATGTTTTTCAAAAAAGCAAATACTTTTCAAGTTAGTGGCTACTGCAAATTTGCTCCTTTTTTGCGTTTTCAACATCGTTTTTTGCTACACATCTTCAAAATATACCTTTTAAGAAATCATTTAATGATCAGAATTATATCAATTAAAATCTTAATAAATCGGTGTTTTATAAAGTGTTCTAGGAAATTTAGGCTAGATATAAATTTTATAGTAATTTATATTGTTTTCAATAATTTAAATATGTGAAAAACACCTAGAAGTATCAAGCCAAAACAGAGCACGCAAAATGAAAATGTAAGTGATTTGCGTGCATGTGAAAGCCGTTTTTACCAAAAATTTAGAAATCGATTACATATTGCGGCTAGAGTTTACATGAACCAAGCAACGACGTAAAAAGCATACTACTATTTAATATAAATTTAAAACTAGAACATTGAAATATATAACAATCAGAGAATATAAAAGATTTAATTTCTAATATTTCACATCAAAAAAGGGACTTACCCTACTATAAAATGTGCAGTATCTTGTATGGCCAAGAATAAATCTTAAGAGACGCTAAATATGTACATGCTTAATATAGTAGAAAATACAAAAGAGATGGAATATTAAATACCACATTTTACCTCTTGTATATTTGTATATTTCTTTATATGTAAGTATTGTTGGTTTGTACTCCAGTGTCTGTAGTTTTCCAATAAAAAATAATGAAATACTATTATCTTACGTGTTACATGGTGTGTTTATTGAATATTTAAAATTAGTTAAATGTAATATATTCTATTAATTATTAATTACCTCCAAAATTTCTTGATATTTTCAACCATAGACGATTTCAAATATTTCATAATGTCCATGCTGGACAAATGTTCCAATTGATTCATATATTAATTTCGGAATTTGGTGATATATATTACACGAATAAATAATTTTGGTGTATAAGAACTTTAAATAATTATGTTAGCACTCTGCTTTTTTGTCAATAAATTGTAATACCAGTTATTTCATATTCAACCATTAGATTCATGGTCAATAAATCCGTACAAATTAAAACTATCCTTCTGATTGATTAATTATGGAGGTGATGAAATATGAAATACATTTAAGGCCGCCCCATTTATTGTGACGTCACTTTTTTTAAATACTCCAAATGATTGGATGTGTCAAAATTCATTTTTCAACTAAAATAGAGGCTACCATTGTATTGAACATATTCTGTTGACTTATGAAGATAAATTGTATTATTTAATGCTGCGTATGCTCAAAATCTTGCTGTATCCAAATAAATTCAAAATTAAATGTAATGAATTTCTTTTTCTCGACTGCATCAGTTTGGCAATATTACGTATAAAAGATGTTTCAAATAGTCTGGCACATCAAAGCAATCAATCATTGTCATCACAGTGATCATTATAAATCAAATTCTCTTTATGTGCTCTCGCATTCGAATATGCGAATATGACTTTTCCACAAATAGTCCAACAAATTTATACAGAAAATACCCGGTACTATGCACCAACTCCTCGTATAATTTATTTGTCTGAGCCTAGAATAATTGCTTCCGTGACTGTTTTCCAATATGACTATCAAGAGCAATAATCACAGCAATTTAAATTTAATTGCAATTAAAAATTCTTTCATTTTCATGCTGTTATTTGAGGAAACCTAATTAAGAGAAATATACTGCATGCGTCTTTCTACAGATTTTGGAACACAAATTCGATTTTTGTGTCAGTCTCACAAAACCAGGTTGACATTCTCATGCATAAGCAACACTTACCATCGCAATTATCAGCCAATTCAACTCATACAATTATTATACAATTGGTTTACAATCGATTGGTTTACAATCGTTCAATAGAATTACATGCCTTATGATTTGTCAAACATTTTGTTAAATTTACCAAGTTGGATTGTTGAGCAATATGACCACCTTGGTAGTTTTTCTGGAAAGTATTTTTGTATTGGCAAGTATAGTTTCCAAAAAATGTTGATTAGCTGTCGATTACCAATATTCCAACTTAGTTGACTCGTCGTTAGAACTGGGATTCACATTGTAATGGAGTGACACACCTGTCTATTACATGTTTTTTATGTAGGATGTTGGAGTAAAATTATGCATCTTTCCTTTTACGATATTCATACCGCCTTTCATATTGAAATTATAGATTAGATATTTGATATGTTTCACTTCCAGTAGTACTTAATTGTTCTTCATCTCATTGCAATTTTATACCATAATGTTATCAGTCGCTAATGGTATAAACCATCATTCTTTAGAAATTGTTCATAAGTTAAAATAATTAAATATATAAATTCTTCTTGTACTGCCGTAGTATAATTAATAACAGTGCTTTTACTTTGATTCAATAGTCACTTATTTTTGTTACATCCGCGTAATACTTTTTCATTCTATTAACAACATTACTTTCACCATAATATGATAGCATCTTCCTGTTGAGTGTCAACAATATTTCCAAATTTGTTTTGCTAGCGCATATGGCAATAAATTCATTTCTATCAGAGTTCATTACATTTTAACAAATTTTTCATATTCAAAGACCACACATACATCAATTTCGAAAAAAAAAATCAAAAAGACTACTGGCACTTTACCAATAACAATACAATACATAATTTGAACACTTTTTGCCAACTGTAATTAAACGATTTACCATCGCATTCCTTAGATTTATTCTCGCTCAACAAGAAACTCATGAATAAAAAAAATATACTTAATAGCACATGTATCAAAACGATTTTGTATCGTACAGAAGATTTGTAAATTAATAAAAAAATGACACCCTAAACAATTTTCTAGATTCACTAAAATAACACGAGTTATGCTTTTTATGTGTTGAATTGACATGCAAGACTATTAAATGGAAAATATATACTATATATATACTATAATATATATACGATAAATTATAAACTATATTTTTTCACTTTAATATATTCAATATATATTCGGCTGTTTTCTTTCTTTATTATCTTTCAGGTTGTTTGCCATACCAACACTTATTATTTTCTTATATTTCGAAATGTACAATTTGATATTTTGAGCACGATTCATCACCTAGGATCGAGTCGTATTACAATCAAAATATAATATCCACAAACATTTGAATAGATATCATGATAGACGAATCTATATATAATATAAAAAACTCCTATCATTGTAAACGAATTCGTTTAAAGTTTTAAAAATAGATGACTTTAATGTCACGATTTTAATTCACAATAAAGCAATTCAATATCAGAGTCATTGCGAAGAAGAACATTCAGAAACTGAAAAGCAAGAGCCGCCAGCCACTTAAGACCCTAATGAATGAATGATCACATAAGATCTACACAAGATTAGAGTCGTCGCGGAAGAAAAAATCTCTCAACCAAACGAAACTACATTGCGAGCGGATAGTGCATGATTAGAAACAAACCCACAAGGATGACACAGTTTCAGGTCGACGCCTGTCGAAGGATTGAGGTGATCACAACACCGACTGAACTGAAAGAGAGATCATAGACCTGTCCAGTAAAAAAAGAAAACACTGGAAAGCTCGGAAAGCCAGAAACAAATTCATCTTGATTCATATAGTACATGTCAACAGTGGCGGCTACATAGAACCTCAATGACGAGCATGAATCTGTAATCATAAAAGATAAATCTTTTTGGCGTCAAGTACTCTCAAGACTTCTTGTGACACTTTAAAAAAAACGTGGATAGTGATGTATTAAGCTCCAGAGAAAACTTTGAGATAATAGAAAAATATGACCCTATATTACATGAATTAGTGAGCAAACCAAAAAACAGGTAAAATACTTACGTCCAATAATATAAATTGAGCTGGTATCTGCCCTGACTCTAAAAGTACACAATGCAGTCATAAATGCAATAAATGCGCACTATTCTACTCGATTATATCGATAGAACACAAACCATTTCAAAAATTGATCAAATTTGTGGACTTTTCCTTTATTGTATGATAGAGTTGATCATATCCACACAACATCAGAATCCATTTGGTAGTAATAGAGAAATTGGTCCTGAACACAATCGCTGATCTTGCTGTAAAACTCATGGACGTATGTGCTCCCAACTACGCCATGGCCTCCAGCAAGGACACCATAGACAATAAATTAGATAAGCTAAATAATATTCTCACATTGGCTCTAAAAGAAATACAGAAACTGAAACCTGTACAACAAGTACAACAAGAAATAGAGCAGCTAAAGTCCAGATCCAATCAATATAATCAATCCAACCAATTCCACAGGAAACCAAGATCCAGAACACCGTCAAGAAGTCATGTTTGCTACTATCACATAAGGTTTGGAGACAGGAGCAAAAAGTACACACACCCATCGTCTGTTCAGTAGCAAACTCAATCCGAAAAACTAAAGCCACCAGCCGAAAAAAATGGAAAATACAGGTGGTTCGGGGATTATCGTAGATTAAATGCCAACAAATATCCTCCACCACTTATTCAAGATGGGTGTTCCCATTAGTCCATGATAAGAAAATTTTCTCGACACTTGATTTATTCAAAACTGACCGTCAGGTTCCTATGTATGAGAAAAACATTCAAAAACAGCAATTATAACACCCTGAGGACTCTACTTAGCAATGCCATTTGGACTCAAGAAAGCAACAAACGTTTCAAAGATTCATAAACCATATATTCGGAGGATTTGACTTCGTATTTATTCATATAGATGACATTCATGTCATGACTAAGAATGAACAGGAATATCAAGAACACGTCTAGTATTTGAAAAGCTACAAAAACACTAACTTTCAAGAAATAAAGAAAAATGCAGACTAGAAAAAACAGAAGTTGATTTTCTCGGTTACAGGATTAATACCAAGGGCTATGCACAGCACAGATAGAATAACGAAGATAAAATATTGACCGAGTTATAAAAATAACTAGATGATGTTTTACATCTAAAAATATGTTTGTGATGATATGACAGATACAATGGAAAAATGAAACAAAAAATCTAAAAATTCGGTCAATTCTCACCTATGTAGGAAAAATGCTTTTCCTTTGAATAAATGCATGGATACAAATAACTGAGTCTGGTGCAGAACTAAAAATAGGTTTGTATCCTAACCATAAAGTAGCTAAATATTTTTATTTCTATATAATACCCTTCAAGTATAACAGGAATATAACATATACTATAGAATTTTTAGGTAAATATGCAATTAAATTTAATCATTTCTTCACTTTGTATGAAAATGAGTGATTAGATGTGATAATCATTGACTCTTATTTAGCATCAATTGAATGTAGTAGCAAACAATTCAAAATATTTATTCAAATAATTGAAAGAATGCATCGGGGACATCAGGTGTCCAGACTATCGTGAGACGTTTGATAATACAGAATAGAAGGCCGAATATATGCACAGACCCTGTCCTATTTTATACATAAATTAAATTAATTTAATTATTATGCATAAATGCAATAAATTGTTTTCAATTAAAATAAATTTCTTTAAATTTCAATATATAAAAAAATTAAAAATAACCATTGGCTCGTAGTTTTAATAGATACAGATAAAAAACAATTCATTGTTATTAATCCTTGCATTAATGCTATAAACTGTAATATGATTTTTAGTCAATTTCGTAAAAGCTGTTTAACTTACAAAGAAAAATTGCAATAAATTCCAAGTTTTCATAAAATAATTTCTCCTCAACAGACCTATAATTATAGTCGGGGACTTTTTACAATTAAAAATGCATGCCGTATATTATGTTTATCATTAAATTATATTATGTAATAAAACCGAATTAAATTATATAATAAAATCGAAAATGAAATTTTTGATATAAACAAACTAAATTCTGAATTATCACTTATCAAATGCAAAAATAATTGTAATGTAAAATTAAAGTCTTCTAGTGATTCACAAATCAGCTGTGGCATGTTTAGTCTCTGGCACTTTAATTGTGATGAAAGTGTATTTTCACAAACTTTATCGCCAAAAGCTTTAAAAAGTCTTAATTTGAAATATTTATGTAAACTTTGTAAACTGCACAAAATACATAAAACTTATACAAAAGAAAATAAAATACTATCAGCATAAGATAACCAAAATTCTCTATATGAGAATGAGATAAAAAATTAAAATATCTTTTGAAAAATCTATTTAAAGATATATTGATTGACAATCGATAATTAGAGTCAAACTTTAAATTAGAATCATCTGCAGCTTTGATAATATCAACGAGGGTAGACAGAGACATGGCAAAATATGACATGTCACACGACGCCCGGGCAGTGGATATGATCATCGAAATTCATTCACTATATCATTTATAGAAACTATGCCAAGTGCACATGAGGGGTATTGACTACAAAATTGCTACAATATCCCTTTTGAAAAATGTGTTGATGTCACCAAAGAAAAGATCTGCACTCATCTCCACAATATCGAAACACAAACTAACTGTTACAACCACTTGTGAATGAGAATATAAACCGAAGGCTTAAAAAAAATTGACCTGCTGACCTGATCAAATAATCACTGTCTGTCATTCTTCATGGATAGTTACTCAATGGAGGCATCCCAACATATTTGTTTTCTTTCAGTATGCAAAAAATACAGAAATTTTTTATAAATATCATATTGGAAGTACGTATGCGTGCGAGCAATTACATTACTTGAATTAATTAAGATGGAAAGAGCCACAAAAGAAAAGTCGCTGGAAAGCTACATACAACTCCAAATATTCACTCTCCTATTTCATAATAGTAATTTTAGTAGTCATTCTCATTTATATACCACATAGTTATACATTCAAAATTAGGTAGTTATTTTTTATACTAATAATTGGGTCATCTAGTATATAATATATATATATATATATATATATATATATATATATATATATATATATATATGTATATATATAAATATATATATATATATAATACTGCAACTTGTCAAAATTTTAAAATTTAAATTGGCCCATCGGATGAAAAGGTTGCCCTTGATTTACATCATGTAACAAATGTATTTAGAAAGAAAGTAAGAAGAATAAATGCACAAAAAAAAAATTGAGGCAGAAGTTACAAGCAAAACTGAAATATAATGAAAATTTTTCTTATCCCCAAGTAACACTAAATACGAGAGCTCATCTTTTTCCTTAAAAGCATAAAACAACACTAGGTGTGCAACCTGTTGCATTTTACTTATCGAATGGAGGTGTGAGTAGCATTAATTTAAAATGTATTGTTGTAGATGATGTAAGAAAACTAATAAGTATTGGTCTAAAGGTTATTGTAATAGTTTGTGATCAGTTTACTGCTAATTTCTATAAATATAATAACTATGAATGTGTTTCTTAGAGATAATGAGGAACTATATAAAACACGAAATCTCGTCTAGAATAAACTAACATTTGAGATAGATGGTCAGTTATGATATAACTCTTTTGTATGATCCTCCACAATAGCTAAACAAAGAAATAACCTTTAGATTTATAGATAAAAAAGGAGAGGCATACGAAGCATTTTGGAAAGATATCAGATTACTATGACTTTTATAGCAATTTGTGCATGTTTTGCCATTGCACTACTTTATCGGAACATCTCGATGAAACAAAAATAAAGAATGAAGGTTAGCTTTGCAGCACAAGTATTTCAAAACTTGAAGCTCTTAGACTTCAATATTTCAATGTGCATTCTCATGAAACAAATGTGAGCACTACTTCAGAAGGTACTGATAAACTTTTGGAGTTTATGTATTGTCTTTTTGATGTCAATTTTTTAGCTCATTTTCCAACAAATAGCAATATATTTTGTCGTGCCATTAATAATAATTCTGTTCTGATTCAATGCATTTCATTAAACCTTAGATTACATCACAAGCATTATGAAAACTTCTACAATAAGAAATTGAATTAGAACTATAGATGATTTGGAACATATTTGTGAAAAATTAATTGATTTAATTTTTTGCGTATGCAAAATTCAAGTATAATCTGGATAAAATTTATAATGGCCCTTAAAATATTTTTTTGATATTTCACAATATAAAAAATCAGCTCCGATAATGAGTTTACCAATTATGTTAATTCAGATCAATTTTCAAAGAGCCGTATAGACTTGAGAAGAATTAATATTTTGGTATTCAGCATTATTGTATCAGCATCATTCAAATAATTAATAATAAACACTTACCTTAATATTTTTAATTTTCATTGACATGCAGTAATATTACTCAAACCTGAGAAGCTTTCTATGCAACTCAAAAAACATCATGTTCGCTTCGAAACCAACATCCATTAACAATTCGGTGCGTATATTTTTTATCATCCTGGCAAATATCTGAAAACAAATATCTTTGAAATTTCATATAAACACATTAATAAATGTATAATTCATGGATCGTAATTCATAAAGTATACGATCTCCATTGCTGTTGACAGAAACATAACAGATCAACACAATTTATTGAACACTGTTAATATGATTAATTGATTTATAATGGTGTAGTGTCATGAAAAACGTACCAAAAGTAGCAGTCGACAGATAAAATTACAATTAAAACTTTTTGTAACACTTCCCTAGCATCGAAAGAACCACGCGTAAGAAACTGAAGTGACAGAGTGTTTCTCCTTTGCATCGTGTCATATCGAAAAGGCGGGAAACCTAAACAGAATGCGCGTCTACACAGACAAAGATTGACGGTTGAAATTAATAAACAACTAGCGCTACTCACGGCATCTAGCGCATACTGTCAATTGAATTGAGCACTCTTTTTTATTTTAATTTGATAATTAATTCTTTCTAAATTCTTTTTTAATTAATTTGATTTTATTATAAAATAAATCTTACAATGTTCAAAAATTTGATACAAAAATATTTCTAATTTCGAATATGCACCATCATTAATTATTTTAATAGGAAGAAACACTACTTATTATATTATTCTTATTAATTATTCTTATTCTTATTATATTACTTATTATATTATTCTTATTATATTATACTTATTAATATTTATATATTATATCATTCAGTCACCGACCGTGGTCGAGTAAACACGTCTCATAAATATATAATATATTATTTAAATTAAATTTATCCAATAAATTTATACCTAGAATTCTCGAAATAAATAAGTTTATAACCTACGAAGAAGAGTATTATACCTGTTCCTTAAATATTGTTGTGAATCAAGAAAAATTTTACCGAAGACTCTTATACCTGCCGCAATCAAGTTGTTACCTGTATATCACCTATATCTGTTACCTGTATATTACCTATCAAGATGGTCAACACTAGAAGCCAGATGAGTCAAAACTCTTTTGATGATTCAGTTGTGGGTGAGTCTGTTAATTTAGATTGTACCGTTATTTGTGCCGAATGTATTTCTTTACGGGAAGTTATTAATTCACAGAATTTATTGCTCAATGAGAGGGACAGACTAATTGCTAAGCTTACGAAAGAGCTGGCGATAGCCAATTCCAAGTTGCAAAGCATTAGCTCTGATTCTTCCAATGTGCAATCGGAAGTGAATGTAACATCCAAAAGTGTTAAAAGTAAAGTTGAACAAATCAAAGCGTCCACTCCACTTCCTTCATCCTTTTCCTCACCAAAGCCTAAAGTACTAATTTTGTCCGACAGCCACGGCAGATCCTGGTCCGGGTTCTTAAATGGTTTGTTAAGTCCTAAAGTTAGTGTGTTCGGTATGGTCAAGCCGGGTGCGAGTTTTTCTAGCGTGGTCGCTGGCATTGGGGGGATCTGGTTGGTGATTTTGGTGTTCGGGATCATGTTGTTGTTATGGCCGGGACGAACGACGCTGACTCTGATTATGCTATTCGTGATGCGCTAGAGTTTGCCCGTCGATCATGTAGTAAAACAAACCTTTGTTTTGTTACAATTCCCTTCCGATATGACAATCATGGCCTGAATTCTAGAATTTCCCAAATAAATCGTTGTATTTATCGTGATTTTGGTCATGGTAAATTCAGGGGTGTTAAGGTCTTTGATGACAATAGATACGTTGATAGACTCGACTACACCAGGCATGGTCTTTATTTCCTTTCAAATGCAAAGCAGAAACTCTGTCGTTCTCTCGTTAGAGAAGCGCTGACTCTGCCAAATTCCAAAGACTCCCGCTCCTTTCGCTTTTGATTCTGACGACGCTTCATCTTTTATATTTTGTCAAAATATTCAAAATTTACCCAATAAATTACTCAAAATTGAATTACTTTTAAATGACTATAAGCCTTATTTTTTATGCTTTTCTGAACATTGGCTTAACGAAACCAAACTCAAATTAATTAAATTAAACGGTTACTATCTATGTTCCTCTTTCTGCCGAAATGATTTTAAGCATGGAGGCGTTTGCATTTTTTCGTCGGTTAAAATTAAATGTAATAACATTATAACAAATATTGCACCTGTTTGAAAAATTTTTGAATTTTGCGCTGTAGAAGTCAATTTTTCTCATACTACTTATTGTATTATTTGCGTATATAGAGCTCCAGATCAAGATGCTATTAAATTTATACATTTACTTTATGTTCTAATGGAAGAACTTTTTCATAAATATAACTCTATTATTGTTTGCGGTGATTTTAATATCCATCTGGACAAAAGCTCTAAAATCAGCGAAAGTTTCAAATCTAGCATGGATTCATTTGGTTTATTTCCTACCATAAATGATCCCACGAGGATAAGTACTTCTTCTTCCTCTTGCATTGACAATTTTTTTACAAATTTAACTGATATAAAAACATTTGTCATTAATACGGGTCTTTCTGATCACTACGGAATTTTCCTAGCTTTATTAAACAACACAACTTCACAATCTATTAATTATCAATATAAAAGAAATTTTAATAATAATAATAAACTCTTATTCAAAGAATTATTAGAAAATGAGACGTGTAACCAATCTTATGAAAATATTACTTTTGACTCGTTTATTAATTCTTTTTTACATAAATTTAATCTTGCTTTTCCGCTATTAAAATATAAAATCCAAGTTAATAATTTCCATAAATCTAACGCATGGTATACTCAAGGCTTGAGAATTTCGTACAATAAATTACTAAGTCTAGAAAGAGCGTCTAAAACCAACTTCGATATCGACTTTATGATTTACTTTTTAAAATACAGAGAAATTTTTAATAATATTTGCAAATTAGCAAAAATCAAGTCTAATGAAAGTGTTATTTATAATTCGCACAATAAGCAGAAGGCAATGTGGTCACTAATTAAATCAGAAATTAATTATAAATCAAGCTCTTCTGACATAGAATATCTCAATATTAATAATAAAAAAGTCAATGATAAAATAATTATAGCAAATGCTTTTAATAACTATTTTGTTAATGAATCTTTTTATATAACATCCAATATTGTAATCGATCCGAATATTTCAGCAGCACATTTTTCTAAAATTATTAGAAATCAGAATTCACTGTACCTATTTCCCATAACTCCTGAGGAGCTGTCGAAAACAATTCTGTCCCTTAAAAATTCATACTCATCTAGTCCCGATGAAATTTCGTCTGATATTTTAAAACAATTCTATCCACTATTCATTGATGATCTCCTTGCTTGCTTAAACAACGCAATTAGTAACGGTGTCTATCCGAATCATTTAAATCATTCAAAAATTAGGCCACTTCATAAAAAAGGGCCCACTGACATTATCAATAATTACAGGCCAATTTCTCTATTAAACACTTGAAATGAAATAAGGTGTTGGTAGTAAGGCTTAGGTATGGGTTGGAGGTCCGTTTGTTGAAAGATCCACAGTCCTGGATATTGGTTACTGTAGTAGCTTCTCTATACGATATGGTAATAATGTCCGTCCAACCTTTCTTGATGCCTTGGGTCGAGCAGTAGGAATAATGTTTGATCGACTGGTTTGATGAGAGTTCTCTTCAGAGTAATGGGTACTTTAAATAAGGTATTCGCTGGAAGAGACAAGCTTCTGGTTTCCAATAAAAATCCACTTTTAATATTTTACACTGTATTTATTTCTTTAGTTCACAGACATAATCTCCACTTAGATTATCTAAGAGTACTCTAAGACACTATGGCTAGACTTTTGGCTAAGACATCACTGCTAAACTCTTGACTAAGACATCACTAGTTTATACAAATAATTTTGACTCTTTATATATTTTATTGGACGTGATAATTCTTAGGAATGGCGCATTTCCGCATTCATACGGAGATCTTGGACTTTGATTAACATTGAACAATGAATTCATATTTTTATTAAAAGCACGTATGATCATGTTATTACAGAACACGCCACCCCTAAAGAATATTGTTAGTCCTCTAACAATTAAAAAGAAAAAAGAAATTACAATTTATTGGGGTTCCTCCCCTCTAAAACAATTTATCGTCCTCGATAGATGAAAAATAATAATTTATGAAACAATTGATTAGAGCAAAAGAGAGAAAACTATTTGCAAAATATAAAAAGTAAAAGTATAAAATTTTGTAATATGTCTGACATATAGTAATTAGATAACAATTCTGATGATAATATAAATAAAAAAAAAATAACATCAACCTTTTTTTTAAAAAAAAAAAAAATCTAATATTGTTGTAACATTTTGCTGCATATTGTGATTTTTAATAGTTCATTAAAATTATTTTGATTTAGCTTCAGCAGTTTGTTTAATTTCAAAAGTAGGATTTTGATAATACAGCAAAATATTACAAACATTAATTAGTTTCATTATTAGGATATTCTTATTGGATACTGTATGCTATCTAATACCATATAAATTCGCATAGTTGCATAATTTGTGTGACTGCTTTAAAATGATTAGTAGACAAAAACGAAGTTGTGACCTATTTGATTTATATACATCAATAAAACTTCTAAAAATTTAAAAATTAATTATTTGATCCATTATCACTATCAATAATTATTTTCGATAAAATAATAAAAACAACTTTTGTATTTGCATAAGAATATTAACAAGGTGCAAGATTTCTCTTTCTTTTCCCAAATTTAATATTATAATAAATTGTTTAATTTTGTATGATAATTTATTTATTTGATTCGAATTTAAAATAATGATCAAAATACTCTGTCAGATTCAGTTCAATATTAGTAATAGGATGTTTAAAAATGCGCGCGCGATTATTTCTAACTGAAGCTGTATGAGAATCTTGTATCAATCTTCGAAGATTTAAAAAAAAATAGATTGCACACTTGTTGCCATTCTTATGCATTAAATCTAGATAGAAATGGAAGATAGTGATAATTCGTCTTGTAATCTAATAATTGTGTTTCACATACTTTACATTAATACATTTCTGGGCCCTCTTAATTTTATAACATTTATTTTCAAATTCTATTCTGAACATTTTATTTTTACTATAAAAATATACAATATAAAAATATTAATTGGAAATTATTAAATTTAGAATGTCAGTATTAATAAAAAATGAGTGGCCTTTCAATTTCTGAATATTTGATACAAATATATTATTGTATATATTTTTTCTATATTTTGTTTCCATGTGAATTATTGATACTACTCATCAAAATTACTTTTGTTTTAAGTGAATAAATAGTGGATAAAAATTAATTTCAAAGAAATTTATTGGTTTTATTTTATCTACTTTGAACGCTCGAAATTCATAGTTATTTATAAAAATAAAAATACAACTACGAAAGTATTAATATGTCAAATGAAATAAATAGATTACGATAAAATTATTCAAAAATCAAAATTAAAATATTAAATTAATGAAATTTCAATAGAATAAAAATATGACGCCAATTAAAACTTCACAAAATTTTTAAATAATAATAAAATAAAGTTTTGTAAAATACATCAAGATTCATAAAATTAACTTATTATTAATTATTCATAAAATAATTAGTAATAACGAAGTTAATACATCATAAGCAAAATTGTATTCCGTGCCTTGTTAAAATTTGAAACCTAATGTTACGTGATATTTCTTTACTCAAGTTTCAAAATAAAGACATGACAAACACTTCTAATACTATTAACGCAAATAATCGAAATTACAATTTAGTATGAACAATTATATAAAAAAATAATTAGAAAAGCTATTATTATCGTTAATCTAGACAGAAACAAATTTACTCAATTGCTTACTAATTTTCAAAATAATTTTTTTTATAATTGTAGAGAAAATTTAGAAAACATTTTACGTTCAATATAACGCCAACACATTGAATTGAATTTAGAATGAAATCATTTAGTATCAATAATTCAAACATGGCCCTTTTTCTATTTTCCTATTTTTTTCAATTTATAATTCTGTTCTTTGGGGATAGTTACATTGCTATTATTGACATTAATTTAAATTTATCCCCTTCATTTCTGTAACATTTTGTGGTATGGGCAGTTGATTAAATTAAATTATTATTGAAATTTGCATTTTCAAGTTCAATTATTTTCACACCAAACTTCAAAGTTCATTTTATGTAATTCGATCACAAATTAAAATCTCATTCTTATGTAATATTTTTAAAATCATTTCTAAATTCAACATTTAAATTAAATTCAACATTAGGAAATTATTCTCATGCAAGATTTAATAAAATCGATAAAATCAACAAGCGTGTTTTGGTCCTAAAATGAAAATAACGAAATAAATTTATTTGAAAGATTGTATTGACTCGTTCCCGCGGATTCATGAGTCTCTTTATAAGTCATCAAAATTACGTCAAATATATTTAAGATCTCGCGGTTTTCACTAACCTTACGAGTCTCCATTCGGGTTTTTCCTACCCTGATTAATTATTTATTTGTCAGATACCTATTGTTTCTTTTGAACAATTTAATATTAGGCTATCTGATATGAAGGATTGGCACTATCGCCTGAAAAGTGGCACAATGGCTACACTAAATCCTTTAGGCATTTCGCCTTTATACTGGCATTTGAAGCCACATTAAAAATCGCGACGTTATAACAAGATCAACAGATGTAAATTTACTCTTGATAGGATACTCAAAGTCATTAACTAGAGTCACTAACTTTTCAATATTACTTTCTGCGTCTTTTAAATTATTACTTGATGACTTTGTTACTAATCTTTACAATTATTTTACTTTGAAATATTCTGTTATGAAATTCGGACCTGGCAATGCTCGTAATTGTTTTTGTTAAGAAATGCTTAGTTAACATATTTACTTGAACTTAACCTTGATGGTTACGTAAAGTCAACAAAATAATAGTGGTGTGTGAACAATAATCGAACTGCCCGTTGTTACAAAAATGTTACCCAAGTACAACCAAAATCCTAATACTTAAAAAAAAATTCAATTGACAAAATATTATTATTTATATTCTAATTGACAAATAAAATCTTAAAAAAAATTGACGATTATGATGTTCTGGTCTGGATATGTTGAAGGATTGGTTTTTCTTACTTGGGGAGTGAGCCTTAGTCAAGAAGTCTGCGTCGATCTGCGTAGTTCTGTCTGCGTAGTTTATCTCGGTAATGCTGCCACCTTTGGTGCCTTTAGTTCCTCGTGTTAGTCCTGGTCTTGCTGCTTGCTGGATACTCTGCTTACTTTAATGACCCTGCCGCCTCTGGGAGCGAAGAAAACCGGATCCAGAATTCACCAAGCACAATTCACAAAACTAACACTTCACTACAAGGAAATCCACCGCTTGACACCATGAAATGAAATAAGGTGTTGGTAGTAAGGCTTAGGTATGGGTTGGAGGTCCGTTTGTTGAAAGATCCACAGTCCTGGATATTGGTTACTGTAGTAGCTTCTCTATACGATATGGTAATAATGTCCGTCCAACCTTTCTTGATACCTTGGGTCGAGCAGTAGGAATAATGTTTGATCGACTGGTTTGATGAGAGTTCTCTTCAGAGTGATGGGTACTTTAAATAAGATATTCGCTGGAAGAGACAAGCTTCTGGTTTCCAATAAAAATCCACTTTTAATATTTTACACTGTATTTATTTCTTTAGTTCACAGACATAATCTCCACTTAGATTATCTAAGACTACTCTAAGACACTATGGCTAGACTTTTGGCTAAGACATCACTGCTAAACTCTTGACTAAGACATCACTAGTTTATACAAATAATTTTGACTCTTTATATATTTTATTGGACGTGATAATTCTTAGGAATGGCGCATTTCCGCATTCATACGGAGATCTTGGACTTTGATTAACATTGAACAATGAATTCATATTTTTATTAAAAGCACGTATGATCATGTTATTACAGAACACACTTTTGACAAAATTTTTGAAAAAATATTACATAGTCGGCTAAACAATTTTTTAACAGTTAATAATATATCATATAAAAATCAATTTGGGTTTCGTCGAAATCACTCTACCTCTCACTCAATTTACACATTAGTCCATGACATTATTCACTCTTTCGAAGATGGTAGTTTCTGCGTTGCAGTTTTCTGTGACTTGTCCAAAGCTTTTGATTGTATCTCCCATGAAATTCTTTTAAACAAGCTCGATAAATACAGGGTACGTGGTATAGCTCTTGAATTATTTTCATCTTACTTATCAAATAGGACTCAATCTGTTTATCTTAATAATCGTGGTTCAGTAATTATCTCAGACAAACAAAATATTAAGCTCGGTGTCCCTCAGGGTTCAATTCTCGGACCATTATTATTTCTCATCTACATAAACGATCTGCCAAAATGTACAGATCTCTGTAAATTTATTCTTTTTGCCGACGACACTAGTGTGATTATAAAAAGCAATTCCTTAGAAGAATAAATAATAAATTAAATCTAGTTATGAAGTCAATTTCGATTGGTTCAATTCTAATAATCTTTTGCTCAATAATGACAAAACCCAATTATGTCTTTTCGAACAGTAAATAGGATAAGTCATGAGATCAATTCTTTAACTATCAATAGCATTCAATTTGAATTTTCCTCACAAGGAGAACCCGCGCATTGCTCGTCTCGGATTTGATGAAATTTGGCACAGTTGTAGGTTTTATGCCCAAACTGACTGTGGTAAAACATTAGAGGCCTATGAAAAGCGGTTTAATTATAAAAATTAATTAAAGTTGTGCATTTTAGCAGCGCGCTATACCATTTTTTAATTAATTTTTATAATTAAAAACCGCTTTTCATAGCCTCTAATGTTTTACCACAGTCAGTTTGGGCAAAAACCTACAACTGTGCCAAATTTCATCAAAATCCGAGACGAGCAATGCGCGGGTTCTCCTTGTCAGTCTCAAAATTTCTAGGGATCCAATTACAAAAAAACTTAAACTGGGACAATCATATTCATTCCATACTTGTACCTAAGTTAACTAAAACCTGTTTCATGTTGAGAATTCTTAAATCAAAAGTTAGTTTAAATTGCCTTCTTTCAATTATTATTCTAATTTCTATTCGCATCTCGCTTATGGAATACAATTCTGGGGATTCTCATCATCCTTAAAGGATATATTCAAAATACA
>NW_020537918.1:42090-55912 GCF_003426905.1 Ctenocephalides felis | reverse complement strand
AACCAACAAACCTTATTTCGATTTTATTTTTTTAACTCAAATTATTTTATTGTTCATACACATTTCAGCTTTCTAACTAATTTCAGAGAATAAACTTGTCTTAATTATTAGTTCATAATTTTCACTAAAATGTAATAATATAATATTTCATTGTAATTGAAAAAAAATTGGTGACAACAAAATATTTTTTATTAGCATATAATGCAATTTTAGGCTGTAATTACAGGAATATAGCCATAAATATAATAAATTACTATTATCTTTAAACATTATTTGAACTCCCCAAAATCTCAAAGTATTTGTTTCGCCAGCTTCAACAATTCTTTTAAACAGCATGTTTCGGAGACGAGTTTTTCAATTGGACCCCTTCTTTATTTTGGCACTTGCCCTTACAGGGTACTCAAGGCTTCTGAATTCACATACAAGTTAGTACGTCAACGACAAAAAAACAACAAAGAACAAAAAAACACAACAGACTGTCTGGTGTGCAATAATGCATTGAATATCATCAACGGAGGATTTCGGTGGCCCACAGCCGAAATTTATAATTCGTTTGCATTACGAATGAAAGCAAAAACCGGATGAGTTAACCGCGAGCCGACATTCAAATTCGTCAGCACTCATTTTGAAATTAAGTTTACGCTAATTTGTATGAATTCAAACGATGGATGGGAAATGAAAAAATATATAAGTTGTACGAAATTCGCAAAACACTCGCACGAGTGCATCGATGCAGCGATGCATCGACGCGAGTCAAGGTGGTTCGACCGGCACCTTGAGTGACGTCTACCGACCGCAGTTCGGAACAATTTCGAACAATTCCGTCGCAACAGCCGAAATTGTGCCACAGAAAAAACACGTTATTTACATCAAACAACTGCGCCCTGACAATTGCGATATTCAATAAATATTCAATTCCCGTGCACACAAGGACCGAACACGTTTTGTTCCCGAAAAACCTAAAGGACAGTATTAATATAGTGGTCCGTCTAATTTGCATTGCGAAATTTTCAAGATGCAAATATGTTGTGCACAATGCGGACAGACATATTCAAATTTCGGTGAGAACGCATTCTGCAAGCACAAAAAGCATTAAATATGATCCAGCCAAAAATATTTTTGGATATGCATAATTTATACATATATACTAGCCGACCCGACAAAATGTTATTTAGCCACAAAAAAATTTCAAGAAAAATTACTGTCTGAAAATAACTGATTGTTAATGTGGAAGAATGTGGTACTATATATTATTAATGTGTGCTATATAGTGAATGGGGCAACTTACAAATTTCATGGATGGTTGTTTACCCAATACAAAGCATGCCGCATATAAATGTTTATGGTTATATTGATAGTCATTGATAGTGCTAGTCAAATTGGAAATTGTCATTTAATAATTCGAACATTTGGAGATTCACGATTCTGATATATTATTACCGCAATCTTCATTAATTCATTAATTTTTCAATCCAAATATTTATTTTTGAATTAAGCTCTGGGTCGAATCGAATCGAGTGAGATTTCAAAACTTTGTGGAAAAATTTACCATAAATATCTTTGCCATAAATATGATTTGGTACCTAGTTCCTTCTAAAAACTGTTGTATATTCAGATTCTAATACTTTTGCTCTTACTGTAAACCATTCCTGCCATGTGGTAGGATGGTGAAAATATAGAGTTGTATTTTTCAATTCAGTATTAACAAAAAATAAAATAAAGAAAATTTACCCCATAATTTTAAATAGGTGTTATTGGACAATCTTGGATAAAAATAAATTGTTTTTAAGTAATATTCAAACTCAAAAAAAATTAAGTAAACAACATTCATTGACTTACGCGGGATGAATAATTATTCGATTACTTAAATGATTTTTATGAAATAGGGGAGTTGAGATAAGAGGGTGAAAATTTAGAGTTTTATGTAATTTTCAATTACAAATTATAAAAATTAAGTAAAAATGGCCCAAAAGCAAACAAAAATTCTTAAGAGTGGCCAATCCTACCACTTAGGGGTATAATAAATAGATGTTTGCAGAATCTCAAACATACTGATCGCGATTTTAAAGTTTCATAAAAATCGGTTTCATAAAAATCGGTTTCGAAAAAATATTGCGAAAAACCACGGAAATTTTATATATATATATATATATATATATATATATATATATGTGTGTGTGTTCATATATAACATTATTCAGTATTCAGTAGTGGCTCAGTAATTATAATTTTTGTATCAATTTTGTTTTGGTACAATCAAATTAATATTTTCTAAAAAAAATTCAAAATTTAGGAATGACTTCCCACTGTTTCAAAAAAATTAGATTTAGAAACATTTTAAAGTGGCATAATTGAGATCAATAGTTAAGATATCTTTTGAATTGGACTATATTATACAAGGTTGCAGAACTTTATCAAAATCAGTTTCCCATATATATATATATATATATATATATATATATAGTAACAAGTTCATAAAAAATTCTTATGAACCACCAGTTTGTAGTTGTCTGGTATATAATTTATCTTGTGTTTTAAGTCAGTAACAAGTTCATAAAAAATTCTTATGAACTTGTTACTGACTTAAAACACAAGATAAATTATATACCAGACAACTACAAACTAATTAGCTTAGACGTAGTCTCACTTTTTACTAATGTACCCCTAGACCTTATTTTAGACGCAATAACAATCCGATGGAATGAAATTTCCCCGTTGACTTCTTTATCTTTACACTGGTTCAGGGAAACCGTCAAGTTCATTGTCTCTAACACTTATTTTGAATTCAATGGCTCTTTCTATTATCAAATTTTTGGGGCGCCAATGGGGTCCCCAGCAAGTCCATCTCTAGCAGAAATATCCTTACAACTCCTTGAAAATACAATTTTAAAAATTACAATAAACATTTTTTTTATTACCGTTATGTAGATGACATTATCACTTGTATCCCTAGTGATGATGTCACTATGATAATTGATCAATTTAATAACGTCAATAAAAAATTAAAATTTACAGTGGAATTGGAGACAATGAACTCGATAAGCTTCTTAGACATAAAACTTATACGTACTACAGATAACAAACTAATAACAAATTGGTACCAAAAACCAACTAACTCCGGACGCTACCTTAATTACTTTTCTTATCATCCACTCAAAATGAAAATAGGTACTATAATAAATCTAACGGACCACGCAATACTTCTATCGGACAAAACATTTTGGGACAACAACATCAAATTAATTACAAAAATTTTAACAGATAACTCTTATCCCCTAAAACTTATAAATTCCGTAACTAGTAACAGACGAACGTACCTTTTGAATAAAATGGACAATTGCACAGTACATAACGATTTACCTGACTCAGAAACTCATTCTGGTGTAATATGTTTGCCATACATTAAAGAATTGTATGTTCCTTGGAAAAAACTTTTTTATAAATCTGGACTTCGACTTGTAACCAATTTTAGTACAACTACTAGCACTATTTTTACCAAGACAAAAACCCCATTTAATATTGAACGACTCAGAAATCTCGTCTATCAAATAAATTGTTTAGACTGTAATTTAATTTACATAGGAGAAACTAGCCAGAACCTCAATAAACGGTTACAACAACACAAAAACAATTCAAAAAACCCCAAACAATTCAAAACTGTTCTTGCAGACCATATATACACTTTAAAAACACAATATGGACTTTTCTAATCCGACTGTACTACAATTTGAACAAAATTTATTTAAACGAAGAATTATAGAGGGATCTTTTTTAACTATTTATAACAATAAGACAATAAATAAACGGAATGAACTCAACACGCTGTGCGACACAAATCTCTTCTATTTAGATAACATTTCCAAATTTCTTACAAAACAATAAAAGCGTTCGCGCAAAGGTTTTACAATTCGTTCCACACATGTGCAGAATCTTGGTAAAAATATTTTTTAAAAAATGTCTTTCTCCATTACATCTTCAACCAGTCTACGAATAACACACTATCCATTTGTGATTTTTTCAAATCAGTATTTTGTGAAAATATTGTGCAATTTCAAGTTAATGTTAATAATACATAGTGTAGTGCATTACCATATCCTAATACCATGGATTATTAAAATTTTCCAATTTAACACTAAGATCTACTAATTGTAAGTACTAATTACTATTTTATTTTTTCTTTTCACTCCAATTCAATTGTTTTAGTTTTTAATTTTATTTTTAGTTTCCACTGAATGAAGGCTAGGATTATAGCCGAAACGTATGGATTTAAAATAAATTTTTGTAAGAAATTCATGTTTTTTATTGATGTTATGCCCGATTATTAGACTTTGTTAATACATATGTCAACATCAAATTCAGAATCATACAATATATATATATATATATATATATATATATATATATATATATGTGTGTGTATGTGTGTGTGTGTGTACTGTTGCAAAATTAGAAGCCATCATCAAAAGGATAACTAGTAATTATTTGAATAATCTATGTGAATAATTGCAATATAAACAGCAGATTTTAATTAGAATGTATGTTACATGTAATGCCTATTACAGACAATTACATTTTAGTACGACAATTATAAATTGCCATAGAACCTTGGTATGAGATTGAAATATTTAACTGGTTATTGGCTAATAATTATAAAGCCCCATCACTGAATGTTCAAATGTCCTGCTCTATAAAAACACAAAAATTTACAGCAGATAGGTACCAGTATGTATATTCACTTTTGTCTAACAAGAAGAACCTCAGGTTTACTCTTCTTTGATTTTCTGAGATATCATATCTTAGTCTTGTTCTAGTATAGAATAATATGAATATATCTAACTAAAGCTTATTTTCAATTTAATTCATAAAAAATAGAAAAATTTGTTTTACCTACATATTATTGTGTTTTTTTTTATAAAAATAGAGTATTTTCGGAAACATATTTTCATTTAACGACGTTAGCAAGTATTTACTTAAAACGATCAGCAAATTATTATCGTGAAACGTAATAATGAGAAAAGTATAATAGATTGTGCGTCTCTTCAATGAGTGTTTTTTTCTTAATTCTGAGAAAATTTACTGTTTACGTTTTTAGCTATTATCGTTGTTGAAACCTACGCGAGCATTTGATAAAAATGTAATTATGTAATATTATATATATATATATATATATATATATATATATATATATATAGAGTTGGGCGAGCCACAAAGGTCCAATTGGACTTCGAGCAATTATATTGTGAAAACCAAATCAGTTATATCACAACTAATAGCACAAGTCAAACAAACAACTATCTGACTATGTGTATTTCATAAAACTCCCAGCTAATTCATTATTGTATAAATGAGTTCTTTTCTGTTTTTCTAAACATTTCACCGTCACCTTTTTACTAAATAGGCAAGGAAAAATGGTATGGCCAGGGACCACTAGGTCCAAAGTCATATTTTTTTACTTTGAAGAAATTTCACAAAATAATAGCTACATTATTCCATCAATGCAAAATATAAATTTTATGAGTTCATTTTTACAGAGATAATACTGTTTATCTATTGTATAATTACTTCTTCTACCTTAATTTACTTTTTTATTTTCTTTTTTAATGTTTACATCATTGTCAGGGTAAATATTCAGTTAGGGGTTCTTTTTACCCCGCCAACGTGTAAACTTTTATAGAGGTTTTATAAAAAAAAAACTGTTAAATCTAACTTAAAACTAACAATACATCTTATCAAATAATTAAATAACGTATAATTGAGAATTATAATCAGGTCACGTAAACTAAAGAACAGTGCTCACAACCAAAAAAACTAACAACGAAAGAAAATACTTTTGTTATGGTTTTTCAAACATTGCCGTTTATTTTCCGATAGCAACGTCATAAGAATCGAGGTGTTGGCTGATTACACATCTTTTTCCCTCTACTTTCAAATATTGTTGTTAAAACATTTTTAACTTTACAGGTTTTTGAGATATCGATGATGAACATTTTACCCACGGACCTTCATTCCCCGCTCTACTTTATATATAACAATACTTTATTATTAACAATAATAATAATAATAATAATAAATTGCAATTATAGTTGTTCTATAGTTACATTTATGAATAAATTCGATGGCCTGAGATATGAATAAAACTCAAGAATTCTTGGCATGGCATTTATCTTCGCTGTGCTTTGCATACACGTTGAGTTGCAAGGCCACGACCTTATTTAAACTTTTCTGAGATTGTTTCCTTATTAATAATTATTTACTTCGCAGTACATCGCTATTGAAATCCAATAAGTCTCTGTGGCATTGTTCGTCATCGTAACAGCCGTGATCAGAAGCATCGCAATTTACCATGTAACAAAAAATAATTTGGAAAATTAATATATTTAATAATTATCAGTTATTTAATTCATCTAAAAATAATTTTCTGTAAATGGAGAAATTGTTTCATTAGAAGAAGCTTTCAATATATAATGCATGGGTACAAGTTAAATACATAATACTAAACATTTCATAAAAGAAGACTAGTGGTATGTAACAACGCGCCATAAGGCAAATTTCTGGAACTTCCTGTTTTAATAGAAAACGTGAGGTAGATATTAGATTCGTTAAAAAAACTTTCCAGTATAAATATTTACGTTTCAACTTTTTGAAGTTTTTGTTTTTTTTTTAGTTTAATTTTTTTTAATTTTTTTTAATAAAATCGAAAATTAACGGTAATAATCAAATTCAAATAACGGTAATAATCAAATTAAATTATTTCTAGTTGAGATAAAACATAATTATGATAATGAAATTAAATAACACAGCTTATTGTAACTACATAATGACCCTAATTTGAAGGTACAAATATTTTTTTGTTATTCTTAAACTTCCACGCATTTAATGCACAAAACTCTAAGCTAGGAAAAAAAACAATATATATTTATAAATTCTTGAAAACTAACTCTAAAGAGTGCTTGAATAGTTAAAATGTTTACTTCAGTATTTTTTTTACTTACTAAAATAAAATCAACTTTATTTAAGGAACTATAAATATGCCTAAATTTCTATAGCTATACCTAGAAGATGTATTTGCTCGTATTTAGTTAAAGTACAAGATATAAGTAATTAGCTATTAAATAAATATTTAAATTTATTGATTAATAATTTAAATAAAATTAATCGAACAATGAGTATTTACCAAAAATACAGCCCGAATTTGTGCTTATAAAACGAACTTGAAAGTTACAAGCAAGAACTCTATATTTAAGCCATGACCAAAAGAGAGAACTAACTCTATTATACGCATATGTTAAATTTTCTGAACTTTAATTAATTTTCATAGTTAATTTTATATTAGCACTCTTTTTGAAAGGCTCTTTTTGAATATCGATTTTGTAAATAAATATTTGTCACTACAATGAATGATTCAACAATACACCTCGGGTCTTTAAAGATGTTGAAAAGTTGAATATCTTGAATATTGTTTTTCGAGATCATGATCATTTTAAAAATGTTTTCCTGAGAATATTTAAAAACTACCTCCGTCGTATGGCCAATAGGGATAAACATGCCTTCATCAAAAACCGATAAATGAAATAAAAAATATATGTAGAGTATATTTAAACCACCTACACTTTTTCTTTAAATCGTGGTAGTATGGATCTTCATGCTTGCTACATAAATTCATACGTATAAATTGCATCTTCGTGTGCTAATTCAGAAAAACTTATGACAAAAAATGAAATCCTTTTTATTTTATGCATTCTCAATTTTTATCGTTAAAACCTAGATGCTTTGGGATCATTATTATTTTTGAAAATATTTTGCTATGTATATTTAAAAACGACCTCTCTTACATTTTTCTGTCGTATATCCAAAAGGGCTAATCATGACTTTGTCAAAAACCGATGAATGAAATAAAAAATATATACAGAACGACCTCTTTTACATGTCTTCATCAAAAACCGATAAGTGAAAAAATTTGTATAGAGTACATTTAAACTATACAAATGGGTCTAGACTTTTTCTTCAAAAAATGGCAGAATACTATATAAATACATACCTATAAATTGCATTTAGGTGAGCTAGTTTGATCAGAAAGACTTGAAACATAAAAATGAAAAAAAAATCATTTTTATTTTATGCAATCTTAATTTTTAACGTTAAAACCTAAAAATAATCAAAATGTAAATAAATAGTCACCACAACGAGCTCTGGTCTTTAAAGATGTTGAAAAGTTAAATGGCTTTAACATTGTTTTTTGCGATCATAATGATTTTGAATATATTTTACTAAACATATTTAAAAATGGCCGTTTTTAGATTTTTTCTGTCGTATCTCCAAAAAGGCTAAGCATGCCATCATAGTTTTTCTCATCAGGGCATAGTCTTCTTGGCTTTTGAAAACGTGTCGGTGCATCTCTGATTTTGAATCTATGCATTTAGCGATATGCTAATTTGAACAGAAAAACTTGAACCTCAAAGATAACAAAAAATTTCATTTCCTATTTTATACGATTCCAATAACTTAGCCTACGAGAAGTTACAACGTAAAAATATTCAAAATGTAATTAAGAATTATATATGAACTACAAGTTTTATTATCAATATAAATTTTGCTGAATTATAAGTAAATGCTTTATCTGTTGTTCATAGATTAGTTAATTAAAAATGCATGTCAGATTACAGTTTTAACCTTGTACTATCTGTTTCGTGCACTAGAAGTGGGTCTTATCTAGTGGCAAAAGCACAATATGCTGAGCTAATGCAACACTCTGGCATTGTTATCGCTCGTCCCGCCGTTTTGACAAAATTTCAATAGAGAAAAATATCAATACCACACTTCTAAGAATGATAAATTATTTCAAATGCGAACTTTTTTACTTCATTTCCGTTTTTTTCGCGTGGAGATGCAGTAATTTTTGAATGTTTGCGATGCATGTAACTGACCACTCGAGTGCGTTTCGGATTGCGCCGTCATGTGCTTTGCCGACACATATATAGTTCAATGGTATGCGTCAGCATATGTTTTCTGCATATGTATGTTAGTGTGTAAACACAGGACATATGCGAAATGCATGCATGTGAGATACGACGAGACACACATTAGTCGAACGGCTTCAAGAAAGAGTACGTATTTGAAAATTGGCAGAATGCTGAGTCGTATACCATCGGATCGATGCACATCCCATTCGACTTTGAGTAAAATCATAAGTACTTTATCATTCTGTTTTAGATCAATTGATAAATTGTGATAAATAATACAATTTTCTCGTCTGTTAGAGGAATTCAATAAAAAAAATTATGAAATGTTCTACGACAAGAAATAGATTTTTTTGTCATCTATTTTGTACTTCACTAAGCAACAAGTTAATTAAAATTACAATTTAAATAATTTTGTCTCTACATTGCGTTAACATAGGTGAGTCAATAATCTCATCTGTATACGGTAGCATGCATTTGATTTTAGGCTCCAAGATGATTTTCAAAAATGAACTCTTATAAATAAAATTTTTGGTTTTATGTTGAATTTTCTTACAAAATAATAAATTTTATTTTTTATATTCAATATTCTTTTATCCTTATTTACGTTATTCTCCATGTCAGTCATATGTGTGGAACGCTGACAAGTCATATATGTCAGACATAAGCGATTTGGTAAAAGGAAAAAAAGTTTTAATATAGAACCATGTCAGTCATATGTGTGACATAAAAATATAATTTTTCCAGTAATATTTTTTTTCTTTGATACATTAAGTTTTCTAGATACATTTTTAACTAAATTATCTAATGAAGATACCATGGCTCAAGTTAACTTTTTCTAATATTATCGTGGCGATCAACGTTTTAACCCATGAATATAAATTCTCATCTCTACTCATTCAGATCTCTATATTATAGAATCATCCTATTCTATACTGACTATTATTATTATTATTATTATTATTATTATTATTATTATTATTATTATTATATATATATATATATATATATATAATTATTATTATTATATATATACCTATATTCTACACTGAAAAATAACAATGTATATATGTTCCGACATAACTCCATATGAGTTAATTTCCTTAAACAATTTATTTGAGTACTTTAAGAATCAAAGTGTTAAACTAGTCTACTTATCT
Organism: Ctenocephalides felis; assembly: GCF_003426905.1. Lineage (NCBI taxonomy): Eukaryota > Metazoa > Arthropoda > Insecta > Siphonaptera > Pulicidae > Ctenocephalides > Ctenocephalides felis. The sequence goes on along the minus strand of NW_020537918.1, from coordinate 45,795 downwards.
AGCTGAAACGGAGAATTTTAGTCTGAACACAGTAATTTTTAATGAAAAAATCGCTTAATTAGTGTTAAGATTTTTGTTTGATTTTTATCTTAAAGAAAACAAATACTTGTTCATTGATTTTGCAAAACAACTTTATATCTAAAATGAATTAAAGATGTCAAAATATAAAGTGATCATTCAATAGAATATAATTTCTATCCTGTATCAAAAACATTTATATAACGACAGTAAACCTGAATTGCTACACAAAAATTCAGTGATGAACGATAAAAAAAATTTTTTTAAGGAAATTTTAATTGAAATCATTAGATAATCACAGAAATTACAACAAAAATTAGTACTAACCTGAACAAAAAATAGGAAAAACTGAAGCAGCATTAGTAAAGATTGATCTGATTATAAGCAGATATTCTCAAGTGTATTGAACATTTATAACCTGAAAACTTCTACTAAAATGTCTTAGTCTCACATAAAAATATGTTTCAGTAGGCAAAAATAAAGACAAAAAAAAAGTTTATTTTCTAATTGAAAGCTAATGTGAACACATTTAGATAATTACGCTATAACTAATATACTAATGAAAAGCTAATAGGAACACAATCAGACAATTACAAAAGCCGCCTCGAGGATCATCCAAACTCCCTTACCAGAAAACTGCGTCAAAACACTACTGAGGCAAGAATAAAAAAAATCATATTACATTAAAATCATCAAAACGAACTGTTTTAAGTCTTTACAACACCACAAATGATATAAGATTAAAAAGAATGCAATTAATAGATCTAACACTTTAATCAATAATAAGTTGTTCTATCCTATTATCTATGATAGGTGTGTGTATGTATGTGTATATGTAGTCTGTGTAATGTACTTTGTTTATAATTGTATGTATATTTTTGAGTTTTTTTTTTATTAAGATATAATGTATTATATTAATAAAAGGTGAACCACTGGGTTTTCCTTTTAAAATTCTATGTTATTCGTCAAACTAATTACTTAATGTCTTTCTATTTAGACAAATTGTAATTTATCTCTGTCAGAAGATTTTGTATTTTTAAAGTCTTTTTTTTCCACAGTTTTACTTGCTGCCCATTTCATGACAGCTGTAAAAAATACTATGTAATGAAAAAATAATAATTTACCTAATTAAAAATATCGCTAAATTTTTAATAAATATGTTTATGTAATTTTTATGATTTATCAATAATATATGCAGGGGCTATTTTAAATGACACGACTGAATAAAATGTTGGATTTGGCAAAGTAATGTTAATACGATTTCTAAATTTCTAAATACTCTACTACTGTGGTTTGTGTTTCCTATGTCAAAAACGTACGAATTCTTATTTGGCATACACCAACCCATTTTGCCCCCTGTCTATACATGTATGTACAAAACTGCAAGTACACGAGGCGACCGCGGCCGTGCACTCGCGCCGCGCACATGCACAATATAATGACGTGTCTTGAGCGCATGGAGCTGATACTGTGTAAGTGACTGAAATTCGTCTGTATAAGTACATGTCTTTGGATGTATTTTGAATCCATATACGGTTTTTGTTCAAATGTATGCGTATGTGTATTAGTGCGCGAATCTCCCGACTGCAATTGCAAAAAGCAATGCCTGCAATAATGTCGAATATTCTCAAACGCCGAAAACATTTCTGTTTGAATATTCAATATTATCTTTTAGGCTTGGTAGAAAAATATATTTTTTTTCATTCATTTTTACTCTACTATGTTGAATTAATTGTTTTACAATAAAATTAGAAAATTTCAATAACAACTTTATGATAGAATATACCCAATAGTTAATATACATTTATTGTACCAGAATCAAATATTTGGGAGAAAGATTATAAAGAAATATTAGTTAATAATTTTTATTTAATTTTAATATTTTTAATTTATACGAGCAATTTTTGTTTTGCATCCCTTATATACTAGTCGAAAGCTCTTAAAAACATTTTATAATATTATAATTCTATAATAACTTTTCGGCAATTAGTACAGATAGGCCAGAAACCGTCGTTTTATTTTACACCGTAAAGTGAATGATTTTTTTCTATAGACTCAAATGGTCATAGTTACATTTTTCTAGCAATATGAAACTTAAATAAGTTATTTAACAGAATATTGTAACTGGAAAATAGTTTAAAACCAAATGTGCTCTGATTCTAGAATCGTGTGAGGTGAAAATGCATTCGTATAGTTGTGATTTTCTAAAGGAAAAGAAATGTTTGTGAATTGAGTTACTCGTATGATATGATTTTTGTAAGTTTCTGGCACATGTTATCAGTTTATTTAAGAGATAAAATCGCGAATGCATTTTCGCGTATTGGCTTATTCGCTGCCCTACTCTTCGTCGCTTTGCGCAACAGCAAATGCACGTACTGTAATTCCGTGGAAAGATAGACCGCATTCAGTATATTTCAAACTTGCAGTTATATTAGACCGTTTTTACTTATATGTTTGTAATTAGTCTTTTGTAGATAGGAAAATAAAAAAGACTGAAATCAAAATTTTTTAAAAAAGTCTCAAAGTTGTTGTGAAGTCATCTCGGAGTAATTAAAAAAAGTCTTAAGAAGATTAGATCGTCAGGCCATCAACCCCTAACGAAACCTATTTTTGTGATACTGGTGACAGTTGAATGATATATTGTTAAAACATTGTGCACGCTCGATTATCGCAGACAAAATTACATGGTGAAAGTGATGACAAAAGTGGCAAGTTTCATTTTAACGAACTTATATTTGTAGTATTAAGTTAGGTTATGTTATTGTATGCACGAGTGATTTAAAGAGATCCTGAAATTACTGAATTTGGAACGTAAGCGAACCTTATATATTACTGATGATCATTTTCGGTTAATAATGCTCGACTGCATAATTAAAACATTCGTTATAGCCGTATAAATGCAACCTTGAATGCATTCGTAAATAGGAAAACGTTATGTGCATGTGTGTCGGGCAACACAATGAAAATTCAAAGATTGTGCGCATTGATAGACTTTTAGAAAAAATATGATTTAGCATTTTATGAGTTATGACCTTTATAGCGTTTATTATGAAAGCGTTTGGTTCACGGACGCCATTTTGATTTTGATGTCAAGAAAAAATATATATGATGAACTATCAATACATGCGACCTACTTTCCTTCAACCTAATTATACGACAACGGATTTGATATTATCTCGGCACCATATTCAAATCATTTGAACGTTATTAAACTATTTCTTAATTATTTTTATTAATTTTATTTACGGAGATCGCATAAAATACAAAGAGATACAAGCACACTATCTCTTTCTATTTCAAGATGGCGTGCTTGTCTAAAAAACGTTTCTAACCTAGTTCAATGTTTTTAAAGTTACATCAGATGTAAGAAAATTGATATGTTTATTGAATCGTCGAGATATATTGTTATGAGACAAAATGTAAACGTTTATTGTTAATTTCTAGAAATAGTTTAACAACAAAACAGCATTTGAACTTGTCCGATATTCTTGTCTTATTGGTATGGGTTACTGGACATGTAGTGCATAGTGGTAGTTGTTGCATTCTATTTGTATCGCGCTATATATAAATATATATATTTATAATTTGAATGTGTACGCGCATATATAGAATTACTTTATAGGCATACATTTATGGAATATATATATATATATATATATATATATATATATATATATATATATTAGT